>NC_068356.1:15163440-15293440 GCF_020536995.1 Dreissena polymorpha
ATTTACTTGTAAAAATAGTAACATAATACCAAACCGCACAGGTCTTGTCAATAGTTTACCATAGTACACAATATACAATCAGTTTAAACTGAAAAAGAATGTTATATGTTAAACGAATATTTTTGTCTGACATTACCTTGAGAGCAAATTTCTTAAGAATCAAGAAAGGCAAAACATAGCGATTAAAAATGCTGCATTGCATGTCATGGATGGATTTTCTCAACATTTCCACTTCACTTGCAGTATTATTTTTCGGTATACGTTCTATTGGTTTACAATACAAGTATCTAAAAATACAGAGTATCTTAAAGGTTTTAATGCACGTCAGTAATCACACGACAAAACAACGTTCAGTACATGATTCGTCGACCTGCCAGCTTGGAGAATTACACGCCATTAAGTAATTTATACTGACAACTGTCTTACGGCACTTCATATTATAATACCGTGCTTCACATGACATTTGTAGCGGTACGGTATGACAACAAATTAATATTTAACTTGAAACACGTCCGTTTAATTATAAGTCGGGCGTTATGAATAGTGCATCTGTTTCTTCTGTTGACACCCACCGAGTTTAGCTCTATGACTGGGGTTAACAAAGATTTAGTTATACAGAAAATACTGCTGTCTTCATGGCGCCTACTGTGCAATTAAGCATCCTGATATTAATGATCAAACTCAATTGCATAGTGCATTATTCATAATGCCGGTTGTATTAAAGAATTGCTTTTCAGCATTGCAATTGCATTAAAAATGGTTTAATTCACTGGCATTGATGATATCAATATTGATACATCCATTAATTCTTATGGCAGGTGACATGCACGAGTGTTAGATAGTGACATTCGAGAAATGTAGCGCCGTTATGAAAATGTATATGATTGTATGTCGTTAAAATTTAAAAAAAGCAGTGCTTAATACTGTGTTACGGCAGGACTGATTGATAAAGACTAAAAAATCATTTTAATCTAAGTATTACTTTCCTGTGGACACACGTTGTTGCTAAAAACAGGTATAGAAAACATAATAACAAACAAATATGAAAGATGTACTGCAAATATTTGGTTTTGTAATTTCCGGGCACATAATCATGCAATCGTATGCAAATACGACATCAGTTCTAAATTAACATGTTTAGATGTTACACATTACCACCAAAAGTTTATTAAGCAAATTAAAAAGATACACGAAACAAAATAAGGTACGTTGAGTTTATTGAGATTGAAATATACAATCCAAATGATATACAAAGCAATTGCTTGTATCAATATGCCATTCAAACAAGATAACATCGACATAGATGCAGTTCTAGCCGACAATTGCGCTGGAATTAAGTCGAGCAGTGACGCATTGAATTGACAATGGATCCCGGCTAAAGGCACTGGTCAAGACATAACTCATCACGTTTCCATCGTAACCAGGGGTTATTTTATCGCTCACGCCATGTTTTATTATCTCGTGGCTTGTTTAGGACGTCGGCGAAAATAAAACATTTCCGTTCACATTATCGGAGAAATATTTATGGGTCATCCCATGGGATTCGGAACCCGCGACGCGAAATATGGAATTATCAGTTTGATTTACTAAGATGACGTATTAATGTTGCTGTATGACACATAAATGCAATAAATATCGTCCAACTGTCAAACGTGTGTATCTCTTACAGATCAAACATCATAAATAACCAGACAATTAGATTTTCTATTAACTACCGTGCCACGTATTCGAATAAACGAGATACGATATAGTAGTGGCGAAAAGCAATTTCTATGGAGAGACATGAATTACGAGATGATGAAAACAAATATGATACGCTATAAACTAGCCTGCTAGTAGACACAATGGTTCCAGTGTTCTGCTGGAAATAGTCCGGCGTCGGTGAATGTGCAAGCAATAATTTGTATTGCTGGACGGATAATTAGGAAATAGAACATTTATTGTTCCAAGCATGCAACGCAATTGTTTCATTTACATGTTTTAAAGGAAATGGAGGGAATAAATCAAATAAAGTGGACTGGTTAGGGCTGTTTGTGCGGTGCATAAATATCTGATGAAAATTGCTCCGTATGACAGGCGTATTAATACATGAAGAACACAGTCTGCCATGAGTCTTGCGGATGATGATGTTTGTGTGAAACATTCAAACAATTTTAACTTCTAATTCATAGTTGATTTTTTTAAATATGGAATGAAGACAGAAAACGTAGCCAAATCATACATAATTACCAAGACAACAACGGGTACATTAACCGTCTTCGATTGAAATTATTGAAGAACATAATAAAATACATAACGATAATAGTACACATTATAATACAAGTTATATGTGCACTTAATTATATATAGACGTCAACGCATAAATACTGTTCAAAAGTGTCGCGCTCTGGGATATCGGGCTAAATGCATGTCCGTAAAGCATCGTACGGATCAGCCTGTGCAGACCGCATAGGCTAATCTGTGACGACAATGTCAGACTGAATTTTCGTTTAAAAGAGACTCCATTTACACAAAAATAATATAATTATGTTTAAAGTGTCGTCCTTGATTAGCCTGCGCTGATTGTACAGGCTAATATTGGACTACTCTTAACGCACATGTATTAAATCTGATTCCCGTAGAGCGAGGGTTACAGCTACCAGTGTGCCAAATAAACTGTTATATGAAAACTTCACAAGAAGGGAAGCATATGCAATTTATATGTAATAATTATGTTTACCGATTTTAAACTATTATTTAAAAAACACGGACGCGTGTATATCACAAGTAACTAAAATATTTTTTTAATTCTTTTAATTTATGTGTAGCTTTACCAAACACACGTACACCTTTAGAGTAAGTAAATATCTACAAGGCTGAATACATAATTGTATGGCCAATACAGGTAATTATTCTATATCCAATAAATTCATCCAACCGGCATTCTTCATATGTACCACGTGGCCGTCCAATATGGGTGTCACGATACGCTCACCTTACGATACGATACGTATCGCGGTACAGTGTGTACTGCTTTATGTTTCTTTTACTTCGATAGATTATTTAAGTTAAAAATATAACGCGTTAACCAACTAGTCAAACTGGCTATCTTTGCTTGTACCGTAAGAAACTCCAAGCGCAATTCGTAGAACCAGTCAAATATTGCACCTTGTTTCGTGACGTAGGCGACGCAGCACATTTTTGAGTGGTTGAAATTTAATTTAATGGTTTCAAAGAATTTGCGAAATTCTCAGCGGAATCACAAAATTACAGCTCCTGCTTAGAAAATTCGTAGCGACTAAAGTCGTGATATAAAGCAAATGTTTATACGAAATAAACGCCTACCACTTTCTTAATGGTAACACAAAATGTTTCCATATTTTTTCATTAGAAGCTCGCTGGAGGTGATTTCAATTCAACTTCCGCAATTTTTTTGGGCGAATTACAGTTACTTTCCTTGAAATGCGTCATAGAAAATGCCGTACCGTTCGGACTCGGAGGCGTATCGTGAGCCGTACCGAGGGGAGACTATTACGATATTCCGTCCCACGGAGTACCGTGACACATTTAGTATTTTTTCCATATTGGACAGTTGAGTACAAGTGCACTAAGCAATTGTTTTATAACGATAGAAGCCGTTACCGAGAAAAAGTATCCAAATGTACTATAATCGACTCACACGGGCGCTTGTCTTGAAAATAACATTGATGCAATTAAAGCATTTTAAAATCAAAATTAAAATGAAACAAGAGCTGAAGAAAGGGATATATAATAAAAAGCTTATTAGACGTTTAAGCTGTACAATACGGGATATATTTGGACTCGCACACAGTTTGAAGTCATATTGGACTCGCCTAACGGCTCGTCCAATATGACGTCAAACTGTGTGCTCGTCCAAATATATATCCGTATTGTAAAGTGAAATGTCTTATAACCTATAATTCGTTTTTACTTGTAAAATGTATTTGCTTTTTAGGGTTCGTGAATTAAATACATCTGCCGGTCTAAGTCAAAGTTTTAATCGGATTTTTTACGGCACATAATGTTTGTTATGTAACTTTTAACGCATTTACGCAAAGTTTATAAATCAGCAGATAAGCCATTTAGGCTTTCAATACGATTTTCATGTGAATTTCAATGCCGTTTAAAAACAACATGTAGCGTTGCACGCACATGCAACCGATCTTTTAACTCTGGCACGGCAGATAAATCGCGATTGCATGTTTAGTCCGTGTCATATGCCAAACGTCGTAAATACATATTGTATAATAAATCACATAGCAAGATATGGAAAAAAAATTTCAAAAAAATATGCAGTATTACCAGCTATGTTTACCAACATTAATATCGTATCAAGAGCTTAAGCCGCGTAGTTATGACGTTAAGATGGAATAAAATCGTGCAATTGCTGCTGAAACTGCTACGAAAGGGCTCTAAGATTTACAAAGTTATGATAGTAATGGCCCCAAAGTGTGTAGTAAAAGTGAAATTACGTGCAATAAATTCTTCAAAAGTTTTAATGTTGGGCTAAGAAACGCACATGGAACACATTTTAAACGTTTCGAGCAAGGTTATTAACTTAAATGGGACATTAGAGAAAATTGAATTCACTTAGCTTTGCGTTACTGTCATGTTTATAGACATATAAGTTCGTTTAATGTTGCCGTTAAAGCCAATCGTGTGCATTATTGTAAGTGTGGAAATAAATCTTAAAATGTTGTAATAAAAACGCTTTGATCTTGTGAAATGAAAGGCTGTGTATGCAACCATTTCACATAACGTACTCGGGTGGGGGATATGGAATTTGATTAATGGAATGATTCTTTTAAAAATATATTTATTTTCATGCTCTTTAATGGTTTAGCAGTTGGAAGAGTTGATTTGCATAATATGTGTAATGACATTAACCGTGTGTTATGAATAAATTTTCGGGAGATAATACTAAATATGGCAAAAGAAACAGGACATATTCTCCAACAAACACGTATAACAATATAACATATATATTTAAGGACATTATCATTAATGTTTAAATACATTATCATTCATCTGTAAAACATAATCACTAATCGTTAAAACACGTTCGCTTTTCGGTTTTTAAATGCACTATGCATGTTATCACAAGGTGAAAATGTGCTTTAATATGACAAGAACTTAAATCAAAGAACAAACAATAGTATAGATAATACAATAATGATAAATGAATAATAAATATCAGTAACAAACAAACCCTTAAGCAGACATCGACCTTTCGGCTAAGAAGCTGTGTGTAGAAATGACTATAGACAGCTATGAAATTTGCTCACTAATGAACATATTTAAAAGTACGCCCTCGAGCTCTTCTTTGTTGGCAAAGACCTTGCACGGTATTAAGCATGTACAATTATAATTCATTTAGTAATTCTGAGTATGAGATCACACAAGGCATCGTGGGTGAATACTATACATTTACGACAGGTGTTCGGTTCGGTTAATAGTAACCAAATTTTGTAGTGTTAGCGTTTACCATGGCAAGTTGTAAATAATCATTCAACGCCGTATTATTCGTAGTGCGGTGCGCACTCTCCCGAACTAACAAGCCAAACACGTGTTAAAATGCTGTCAGCGAACGGACGTGAAAACAAATTGGATGTGATGAAAACGTTCATACCTCCAGCGTGATAAATGCCGCAGCGTTGACGACCAAACGACGTTGCTGACATATTTGACGTTGATTTAGTCTCTGAGCGCGCGATAAATGACAACGCCGATGAAAGATAAGTGCACCTGAGTGATTGACGCGCACCAGCTGTCGCGCGCGGGGGTACGCTACGCATTCTACCTGGACTGCGAACAGCAACGGCGCTGAAGTGAAATCTGGTTCTAGAATCCTAGCCAGAAGCTGAACGTTTTTGAAATAGAATATTACTCAAGCACATTCAAAATATTAACTGAGTTTGGTTTGTACTTCTTGCTCAATAGTGAGCAGAATTGACAAGCTTGTAGAACATATTGTGCGTAAACTAATAGGTTTTGTAAGGTTTTGTTAGTTCCTAGTTTATTTTGTATAGATATTGTTTTAATATTAAAATCGTGGCATTTATATCACAGAAACTCAAAGAAAGTCACCCTAAACATTAGCTAAACAATGTTCCTGTAAAAGTATTGTTAAACAGTGAGTAAATCAGTCTTGTGATTGGCTTACAAGACGATCAAACATTTAAAACACTTAAAATTTTCTTAAGTTCTCACGTGGATGTTTTCTCGTAAACTACCCATGTTGAAACGAACTTAAGTGACAACCAATAACCAGTTCATTGCACAATACCTATTTTCGGTGTTCAGTCGCTTTTTGATGAACACCCAATGTCGGTGCAGCTGTACATCTCAAAATTAAAACGTAACACACGTTCGTAGTACTTTGAAATCATATATATTTATTATTATGAAAATTAGGACACACGTTGCCTTAGTAACGCACCTTGTCTTCAAACTTCGTGCATGTGTAAATATAGTGCGCGCAAACAAACGATGCAATATATAGGCTCACACAAAGTGTGAAACCTCACTCACATTAATTACTTATAACTAATAGGAATGCACTAAGGTGTTCAACATCGTTGTTGAGAAACCACTATAGTGCGTTCCCACTGTGAAGCACCTCTGTGTTGGGCACACCAAGTGTGAATCGCTAAGTTACTGAACACCCAAGAGAGTACTTCTCAAACCCTTTTGCGGAAAAATGTGTACCTGTCTTATTTACGTTGTTTTTTTATCTGGAGAGAATGGTTAAGATTCTAAATTTGTGAAGTGTGAACATGACTTGTAAACGAACACCGTATACATAAGTGCAACAAGCTGCCCAAAATTGCTTTACTATATTAATTAATCTCATTCGCGGCATCGTAATCTTACACTTACATATATACATTGAAATTAATTTCGCATGCTTCGCTGTTAATAAAAATTAAAATAAAGATAGATCCGATGAAAATTCTAAAGCGACTTAAATAGTACATTATAATCATATTTCAAAGTGATTAATGGTAGAGTCCGGATGATGACATTTATATCTGCTTCAGATATAATTTGTTCTAACACAATGATTTCATTTTTAAGACTTATTTTTTATAGCCGACACATTTCATTTTTGTTTATGCCTTATGTCGCCATTTAACGGACATATAATATAAATATAATATAAAATGACGTTTTATTAATACCACCATTATCATAAATTACGCTTAATGCGAATCCGAGACAAAGATTAGAAATGAACGCGCTCGCGCTATAATTCATTTCACTGAAATTATATACGAAGCTTATTGATATACACAAATAGCAAAGATCTGAATAAATGTGTCAGAAAAAGACATACATCATGTACAATATGGCCGACACTGACACGGTGCGCTAAATTATCCGTTTGAAATACTCGTAAATAACCTTAATGTGAAAATATCAACTTCCGTTGGGATTGCAGTCAAAATATCATTGCCCCAACATTATTTGAGAATAACCGATCTGATACATCAACTATAAATTAAACTAAATGTGTTTTTCGACGAACGAACGCTAAATATATTTTTAATATGAAGTCTGTGTTGTTGTTTGGCAAACTATGATTACAATATTGACTTAAACCTGGTATGTTATAAGAAAGAAGGAACACGTGTAGACATTGTCGTCTTGTTTGCATGCGTGTCACACCATATAAAGTAATACACACATCATTCAAATAATTACAATTCCAGCGTTCATCCGTCCAGTTTCCACCCCTTCAATATTGAACATTATCAAGCAATTTATATAAGTATGGTGTGCATACATGTAATTCATATAAAGTGTAGATCTTGTAAATGTCCGTAGCTGTATTGTACATCATAAAAAACAACATATTTTACCGTAATTAACATCTGTCTAATGTAAATGACTCGTATGAACATATTTCCAAAGGGAATCACTTTTATGAAGTTCTTTCCAATATGCATAACTCTTCTTAAAATCGTTCCAAGTCGTACTACTCCATGAACATCTTTAATCTGTGCATTACTCTTATGAACCTCTTACGAATGGGTAATAACTTTATGAAAATCTGTCCACTGCACATTACTTACACTTATGAACACCGTTCAAATGCACATTACTTACTCTTATGAACTTCTCACCAATGCACATTACTTACTCTTATGAACTTCTTTCCAATGCATATTACTTACTCTTATGAACATCTTTCCATTTACATGACTTACTCTTATGAACTTCTTTTCAATGTGAATTACTCTTATGAAAGTCTTTCCAATTTCCATTACTTACTCTTATGAACATCTTTCCAATTCACATACTAACTACTTATTCTTATGAACATCTTTCCAATTCACATTACTTACTCTTATGAACATCTTTATAATGTTCACTACCTACTCTCATGAACATCTTTCCAATTCACATTACTTACTCTTATGAACATCTTTCCAGTTCACATTTCTTACTCTTATGAACTTCTGTCCAATGCACATTACGAAATCTTATGAACATCTTTCCAATTCACATTACTTACTCTTATGAACATCTTTTCAATGCACATGACTTACTATTATGAACTTATTTCCAATGTGAATTACTCTCATGAACTTATTTCAAATGTTCATTACTTACTCTAATGAACATCTTTCCAATTCACATTACTTACTCTTATGAACATCTTTCAAATTAACATTACTTACTCTTATGAACATCTTTCCAATTAGCATTACTTACTTTTATGAACATATTTTCAATTCACATTACTTACTCTTATGAACTTCTTTCCAATGTGAATTACTCTTATGAACATCTTTCCAATGCACATTACTTACTTTTATGAACATCTTTCCAATTCATTCTACTTACTCTTATGAATTTCAATCCAATGCAGATTACTTACTCTAATGAACATCTTTCCAGTGAACATTACTTACTCCTATGAACTTCTATTCCAATGCAAATTACTTACTTTTATGAACTTCTATCCAATGCTGATTACTTACTCTTATGAACATCTTTCCAGTGAACATTACTTACTCTTATGAACTTCTATTCCAATGCAAATTACTTACTTTTATGAACTTCTATCCATTGTACATTACTTACTCTTATGAACATCTTTCCAATGTTCATTTCCCTTTTGAACATCTTGCAAATCTTCATTACTCTTGCAAAAATCTTTTAAATGTAATCTTTGTTATAAGAACATTTGTCATACGAACAGTTTTCCAAAATACATAACTTATATGAATATCCTTCCAACGTCTCTTATCCTTTTTCTAATTCTTATGAATATCTTTTCAATGTGTGTGACGTACGACTGTCCAATATGTATTATTTTTATATACATGTACATCTTCTTAATGTATATTAATCTTATGAACAACTTCCTAATTTAATACAATTATAAGCATTTACCAATATGTTACTCATATGAACACATTACAATATAAATTGCTCTCATGAACATCTTTCAAATGTAGTCATTCTTATGTTCATCTACTCAATGGGCATTTCTATTATGAAAATCTGTCCATTTTGCATTACTAGCATGTTCATCTTAATTTACATTACTCTTTTGTAAAACTTGCAAATTTATTTCTCTTATGAGCATTTTTCCAATATCCTGTCCCGTATAAAGATCTATTCACTGTTCATGAGTCTTATGAACATATTTCTAAATTGCATCACTTGTGAAATTTTTCAAATGCACATTACCTTAATGTTATCTTTCTCGTATTAATATCTTCCAATGTACATTACTGTTTTAAATATCTCTGCAATAAACATCACTGCCATGAACACCTTCCCATCGTGAATTTATTTAAGAGCTTCATTTTAATGTCTAAATTTAAAGAACATTTTTCGCGTGAACATATATCTAATGAACAACTTTCATGGACATAATTATGTACACTTCGCACCTCTCTAATGTACGTAAATCACAAGTGCGTCATGCATCGTGTATTTCAACTCAGAAGTCCACATATGGACCGCTTAAAAGCTTACATGTGCATTACTGTATTTAGGGATTTTATTCGAACATGCATGATATGCACACAATTCTCATAATCTTTCACGCCTTGTCGTATTTATGGAATTGCTAATAACGCCTGAGTAAGTATATAGGTTAAACATTACTTAAAATTTTCGCATAAAATCTTGACACTTTTTAAGTTGCAAACATAATAAACATTAAATGAGAATATGTATTCCATAATACATTAAACTCACGTGTTCACAAAATAAGAATCACACAATTTCATTCCAAATGTGCCAATACATTAGAGCCAAATGTTGATTTAAGTTCAAGCCATACATAATGATGTAAATAATTGTACATGTTTACTAACTCCAGTAATGCATTTGGCGAATATGCTAGTAAGGCATATTTAATTGTGATGTTACCAAGAACAATATTAGAACGTACGTTTCAGTAATAGTTATATAATACAAGTTACTAAATTTCTAACTCAATTGTAATTTGTTTCGTATCGTATTTTTGTCATTCTGGCCAAAATATATATATATATATATATATATATATATATATATATATATATATATATATATATATATATATATATATATATATATATAGGCCAGAATGACAAAAAAAACACGAAACAAATTAGTTTAAACATATTTATTTCAAACAAGTATGTTTATACATACGATTTCATACAACATTTATAATAAATATTACCATGTTTGAATGGGATGAGAACGGAAGACAAGGTCTTATAGTGTTCTTCTCCCTCGCCTCAGTATATATACAGTTGCATGGGTTAGTACGAACATAATTGGATTCAAAGTTATTGGTCAAGAAAAACACTAGGCAAAAAAAAAAAAAGAAACTCAGATTACAGAGTGTCAATTGTTATACATGTAGGTAATAGTATGACAGTAGGAGATGAGGTGGTAGAAGTTTGGGAAACAAAAGAAAGAAGAAGGAGGTTTTGAAGACTTTGGGGGAAAAGGCGTAAGGGAGCCGTTCTGTAGCATATTTACGTATCGAATCGCTTACTATTAATTATAAATTTATGAACTGCATCAGCTATTTTAGTATTGATTAAGTAGTCACGATAGTAATAGTATGACAGTAGGAGATGAGGTGGTAGAAGTTTGGGAAACAAAAGAAAGAAGAAGGAGGTTTTGAAGACTTTGGGGGAAAAGGCGTAAGGGAGCCGTTCTGTAGCATATTTACGTATCAAATCGCTTACTATTAATTATAAATTTATGAACTGCATCAGCTATTTTAGTATTGATTAAGTAGTCACGAGTGTCGTCTCCATATAAAATAGTTTCAATGCATGGGGCGGAATATATAGATATCGTATTGATAAGTTCGATAAGAAACAAATTACAATTGAGTTAGAAATTTAGCAAATTTAGCAATTTAGCAAATTTAGCAAACACAATTGTAATTTGTTTCGTATCGTATTTTTGTCGCAAACTCAATTGTAATTTGTTTCGCAAAAATACGATGCGAAACAAATTACAATTTAGTAAGAATTTGTATATATATATGTCGTTCATTCGTGTACTTGTTGGCGACCTTTTGCAAACTCGCCAACATTTCCAGATTAAAAATGGCAAATATGAGCCAACGTATCCGTCTTGTATGTACACAAAATAGGACCACACATGGCAAGACAAAGCGCCCTTCAGTGTTTCAAAACAGTTTCATAATGGTTTGTCTATTAAAGTTTGATATTTTTTTAAATAATATTAAAATACAGTAAAACTTAAAAACAAATATTTTGTTTTGTTTTATCGTTTGCGTTTGTGTATTTAATAAAGTGATGTTACGGTTATGCATAACAGTGTATATGTATGATACATGCTAGTCTTACATTCCTTGTCAATTCTTCGTGTTTCTTAATGCATCCAAAAACTACTGTCTAATCCACCAGTTCGCATTGTTCATACTACAGTACTAGTATGTGTTTATAGAACTCGTTAAAATGTTGCCCGTTTAAATCCCATACCATCTACGAAGCAAGGTGACCTGCTATACAGCCATGTCGCCGTGTGTGTGGTGGATGATATCGCAACATCATATCTCAAACTCATCAAATAAACCCATCCATCAAATTGCATTCATAAAACGTCAGTTAACTTTATTAAAACCCATTTACGAGACATCAAAGTCAAGTAAAAGACGCCTTTGTGTGAGTTCTCGAGAGATATATTCTTTTTGCAAATTATAGCAGCGGAGATTGCGATATACCTTTGAAATCATGAATGTTTATTATGAAAATATACACATTTAATGTTTATTTATTTAAACCTGAAAGTTTAAACGATGTTGTTAATCCATCACCCATCTTATCTATGAAGCTATCTGAAGATCCGTTAATATCTTACATAAAACCTTCTTAATTGTATAACTATTAAAAACGTGCACATATTGACGCGTAGCGCATATCTTGGCTGTGGGAACAATTTTTTATGAACATAATTTGTGGGGCAAACAGTGTGCAGTAGCTCGCAAAAGCGCTGCTAAAGATCAATGCAAGCTCATTTTAGATTAAAGAAACTGCAAAATGCCATGAAACGTTTTCTTAAAGAGGCCTCTTCACGTTTGGGTAAAATGACAAAATTGAAAAAAGGTGTTTCAGATCCGCATATTTTCGTTTTAGTTATGATATTTGTGAGGAAACAGTATTACTGAACATTTATCATGCTCTAAAATAGCCATTATATGCATCTTTTGACGATTTAAAAACCCGAAAATTATAAAGCGTTGCAACGCGAAACGAATAAATAATTTGGAGAGTTCTGTTGTTGTCGTTATATTTTGGGAAACTACGAGGATTGCTTATATAAAGTATAAGATACATCTGATATTGTACCCGGAAGGCTGGTCGAGTGGTCTGTAGACTTTTTACTCCATGACTACATGGGTCAGTGGTTCGAGTCCTGCTGAGGGTTACCCTTTTTTAATCTTGATTTTTTTACTGGAGCTTTTTATATCCAATGTTTAAATTTATCAATATAAAGCATTTAATGACAAACTTCAAAACCTGCCAAAATCTGTGAAAAGGCCCCTTTAATTTAGAAAAAAAAGTTAAGAGCGAATTATTTCCAGTTTGAATAAAGTTCGAAGCTACGTGATCAAAGTTCACAAACAACAATTTCAAAGTCACGTCACCATCTTTATATTCGCGGATATTGTCAAACATTTGACCAATTGCCATGATTCGTGGCAACGTTTGCGTTACAACAACACTATGCCTAGCATAAAACAATGTAGGATAATGTTTTTCCCAAATGATATTTTGAACACACCTGTGAATATTGCGGTCTTATTTCGTGTGTCACATTTTTACCGCGAAGAAAGAAGGCCATGGTTTATGTGAGCCTTTATGCAACGACAAAGAATTGATGCGATCACAAGCTTCTCAGTTATTTAGACTTTTATATGTGCAGGTTCAGGTCTTAATGTTCGTATACGTAATGACATCAGAATGTTCCAACTGTGTCCTTATGATTTGAAACAAAATTATCGTACATGTACTAAGCTACGCACTTGAGTATATTCACGATTTACTCCAGCGGGATCTGTTCGCATGCTGACGCATCTGACACGAACTATGCATGGCCATTAATATTAATGTCTTGATATAAGATAAGGACATTAAGCGAATATACAGAAGGAATTATAGATTAGGCACTGATATGCTACATTTATCACCTCCGATATTCGTTACTTTTTTACCAATTTAGATTGAGGCGATAGCAAGCAATGCTATTAATACAAAATATATCATGTCGCTTGAATTTTTATAAATTAATCCTATTAAATTTGCTAGTGCAAAATGAGACTATTTTAAATCTCGAATAATAAAAATTATGTTAAATTTTTAATTGCATGAAGATGATGCCAATTAACTTAACCCATTTATGCCTAGCGTCCTGAAATAAAAAGACCTTGGCAAACAGCGTAGACCCAGATGAGACGCCGCATGATGCGGCGTCTCATCAGGGTCTGTGCTGTTTGCTTCAATGAATTTCTGAGAGAAATATTCTAAATATAGAAATAAATGTACAAGACATCCCTAATTTTGGAAATAAATTGATCCGATTTAGAAGGATGGGAGAGTCCACTAGGCATAAATGGGTTAATGTAACATTGAACTGCACGTGTTTTGATGTTCATGAACTATATGCCAACATGGCTTACATGTATTTTGATGTGGTATCTTGATAATAGCTTTATTATTACATTATTTCAAGCGCTGGAAATAAAGCCCGACAATCAAAAGCATTCAAATTAATTTTAGTTGATTATTTCAGATAAAATATGATAGCTAGAAATCATCCGCTTAGCCAGCGTTATATGGATGATTTGAAAAAGACATGCAACACCATGACGACGATGGTACGGACAGCGCAACATGACCACACGAGCCACACCATGGTTCTTTACTGAAGAAACCCCACACAAGGCATGATTTAATTGAATGTTTTGTGTGGTCTGACGGAAAACACTTCGGCTTAAAAGGATTGTGATAATTTCCACATATTAGGCGCCTTCCGTCCTAAACCTTTGTCATTTATTACCATTCAAACTGGATATGTTCCTTATGGTGTTATTTAGTGCCGTTTAATGTAACAGTAGATGAGCTTTATTGCCCATATGCGATTAAATTGAATACAAGATAAGATGCTTTATCGCTGACAATAAACATTGGCTTTAGTCATAAAATATTTTACAAAATCAAGTGTTTAGTGTTGTCATCTATGGTATTATTTGTGCCACGATAAGAGGTTACTTCGTCATCGTGAATAATAAAAGTAAATATAAAAAAATGTGTGTGTTATGTTGAACTATACAATTAATCACAAGCATAGATTATTACCAAGTGTGAATCGGGTTAGTTGAGAATATATGCAATGCCAAAACAAAATAAATACTCACACATACATATATTTTTATAATATTTGTATACTGATTATGGGGAAATTATGTGATTGTAAATGGGTATATTGTGTTTTCTCGCATGTATTGTGGGCGATGCAGTATCTTTGTAGTCTAGAGTACATGCGACCATGGTGTCTCGAAATGCGAGTAATTCACCAGCGTTATACCAGACCCCATGCTAGTGTTAGGTTAATTGGCTTTATTATTTAGTTCAAGCTAGGGGGTTATGTTAACAGTAAGGCTCTCTCCTTAGTTTAATCAGACAACATGTCAATGCTTTATCTCTTTTACATAATACAGACACCATATTCTTCAGAAATTCTCAGTTTTTAAGGATTTTAGGGCCAGTTGTATTAAGGCCAGCAATAAGTGAACAACAGTTGCTTTTCGACCAGCAATATGGAAATAACTAAATAGTGTAAAAGTAAAAACTGCTTATTTTGGAATATTATGAAACTTGTGTTGAAATAAAAATAAAATACCATCTCAAATATTAATAAAGTGTTGCGTGATTAATGAACTCAATGTAGTGATTAAATTGTATACAGTCCTTACAGTTATTCTAATAGAACAATTGGAAAACCTCGCTACACATGGCTCGAGCACAGGACCCGAGGTTGCGTTGAAAAATCACTTTGTTACCGCTGGTACTATACTGCTGATAACATCGCATTACCCACTGTTATATAGTATTCTGAAGATGTGTTTTTATAAACTATATCGTGTTTTCGATAGTTCTTTACAAACCGTTATATTACGTTTATTGCTTGAATACTTAAATACTTATAATAAAAAATATTTTTTCTTTGATTGCGTATGAATATAAGAAGCAAAAAAAATCGTGCATAGACGTATTTTCATAAACATGAAACATGTGTGTGTTTTATTTTGATTGTAATGGGTTTACTAATTCAAATGAATTGCGACAGCTGGTCATAAAAGATAGCAATAATACAACATGGAACAGTAAACAAAGACATCCCTTTCGTCATCTCTCTTTGACATGAAAACCAATATGGGCAGGCAATTATATGACAATAAATGATTGAATCAGATATTTCTTATCAACATTTAGTTTATGTTACAAATATTAGCGTTCATGTATCGAATTCCTGATTATTTGTGATAATTATGACTTAACTTTGAAATTAGTTGCATTATAACGACATATACTTTAATAGACGTGTTTTTATTGAATTTGGAGACAGTAATTTTCAATGGAAAAGCATTGATACCTTTCTAGATAAGCAATTTGAGCGATTACATTACAGAGTTATTGCAAAATTGTATTTATTTATATTTCAATGACGTATGGTCGATAATGTTTTGATGTTTATGATCATTACAGCGATTGAAATGGAGCGTAAACTTATTTTACATTAAGACACACGAATATTATATTTCAATCATTTAGCTAATGTGTGACGATGTGAAGAGAAGATTGCCTATCATAACCGCTCAGATTGCTAACCACATTGGCATCCAATCCGTCTCATTAAAGAGACTGGTCCATCGACGTACGTATTTATCAATAACACTTTTTCAAATGTTTAAGCCCCTGACATTGCTGCAAATGACTGTCTATATATTGTTGCCACTCGTCAGGTAATTTAAGTACGTATTGTAGAATATAAAAACGGTGTGTATCGCTTTTGTTTTATTGTTTGTGCAGCTTTTTTAATGGTAGTACAATTAAAATAATTTTATTTAATGCATTTATGGAATTAAACTGAAATATAAGCATCTAAAAGCGATAATTCACTGTTTAAAATAGTGAAAAATATATATTTAAGAAATAATCCACGGGTAACCGTTGGTAATTGCGGTAATAATCAACGGTATGGAGTTCCGATGCGTAGGAATTAAACCACGAGGGCGTAGCCCGAGTGGTTTGATAACAAGCATCGGAACGACATACCGTTGGTTATTACCGCAATAATCAACGGTTACCCGTAGATTATTTCGATACTAACACGATTTCATTAATAAGTTATCCGCGATTTAAAGGTTATAAATGAGAATTATATTAACCGAACTTCCTCCGCTTTTCCGCGAAAACGTGACGTCACCACAACAATTACAATCAAATGACGTCGTCTTTATTCATAAAATGTGCGCGGACAATCAAAGTGACGTCACTTTAAACAACCGTTGGTATATCGGGGTAATAACCAACAGTAGTTTTTCTTCTTTGTATATAGAAAACAAGTCACGTGCCGTGGTAGAATTAAGAAATAATCGACGGGTAGCCGTTGGTTATTGCGGTAATAACAAACGGTATGGAGTTCCGATGCGTAGGAATTAAACCACGAGGGCGTAGCCCGAGTGGTTTGATAACAAGCATCGGAACGACATACCGTTGGTTATTACCGCAATAACCAACGGTTACCCGTCGATTATTTCGATTCTAACACGATTTCATTAATAAGTTATCCGCGATTTAAAGTTAATAAATAAGAATTATATTAACCGAACGTCCTCCACTTTTCCGCGAAAACGTGACGTCACCACAACAAATAAAATAAAATGACGTCGTCTTCATTCATTAATAGTGCGCGGACAATCAAAGTGACGTCACTTTAAACAACCGTTGGTATATCGGGGTAATAATCAACAGTAGTTTTCCTTCTTTGTATGTAGAAAACAAGTCACGTGCCGTGGTAGAATATAGTTTTAACTGTAATACTATGAAATGACGCCGTTTGTCGACTTCATGATGTCATTCTTAAGCGAAATTCTCCAGTATACCAATTAAAAATGTAAATAAACGGTAAAAAGGCTTTTCAATAAATAGAAAACTTGTTTTTTTTCTCTACGATATGGATTTTTGTTCGATTGTGATCATATAATATACTAGTATATGTCTTCACTCGTGGCTGCGACACTCGTGAAAATATTGATTTCTCTGATCTCTCGTAAGTCAGAATTTATAATCTACCGAATAACACCAAATTTATATGCAATAAAATGTATTTCACGATATAATTATTTCACGTGCTTACACATTGCATTTGTTTTTTGTCTGAAAGTAATGCATTATAACGACATTTTCGAAAGTTTTATTCTCTGCAGTATATCTCCAATTACCCGTAAAACATTTCGCGAAATTCTTGATTGTTCTCGGCATCAAATGAATGAGATCGATTGTTTGTATCAACTATCTTCTTTCCGCTTTATTACAACATAAATCGCCAAAACCAATTAGCTGCGGACCTTTTTGACGTCTAATAGATTCAGACGCATATGTTCAGACGATGGCACGGCGAACTCAATACAAAGAATTGGACGTTGATGTATGAGGAACGGGGGAACCCAAGTCAATTTATTGCCATATTTCAATTTACTCGAACAGGGCATTAATATATCGTAGTGAAAATCATTGCCGTATTTCGTGCGCGTCTAATCTATTTTGCATTCTCTATATTTCATAATGGTTGTCTGGTTGCCATATCTCAGAATGCTTTTGTTGAAGAGCCTTGACCTGCGAGAGGTTTTGAAAGCTTGTTTAATCGCAATACATCATTAGTTAACAAGCTTCTCTCGATCAAGACTATTGGACAGCAAAGTCAAATGTAGTTTTCGTCAATAATTTTATTAATTTACAGCATCAAAGACGTTTAATGCTGGATACCAAAGTTCATTTAAATATTGGGAAAAGGAGATATAAATTACGTCATTTGTACGTGTCAGAGCGTTCGCGGTTCAACAGAGAAGTTCCGGGACAAAGACAGACATTATAAATCACCAGAAAATTTCATGCCAAGACTGTTTGATTAAAGCTGTAAAATTTCATTTTCCTGATGTAAAGCAGGCAAAAATAATGGTTTTTAGAAACAAAATAGTGGCTTCTTCGATTCTAAACTTCTTATCACGACGATTCGTGTCAGAAAATATAAGCGTCAATATTTACCAACATGAAAGGCTTGCAGGGTTCACATGCGCCGTATTTAATGAAAGAAAAGTGAATATCTGGGCCCGGGGTCGTGAAAAATAGCCTCCCCCAGACATATTTAATGTATCATACGATAAGTCACAAAGTATTACAAAGCAGTGCGGGGCCATTTCGCCAACCAGGCGGAAGTTCCGACAATAAACACAATTACAAAGCTCTCCGTGTAATGGAGGTCTAAAGTTTTCATGAGAATTGATGTATGGAGTTGCGCTAATGTACCGTTATACTGTGTTTATTACATTTTCACAATCTAGAGATATTAGTTAACGTAATAAGAACTCACATTTACAATGTAGGTCCATAGATCTTCGTTGCGAGAAATAAACTGCAAATTGCATTTCTAGGTGTTCAAATGGCAAACAAACATATGTTTTTATTTAGAGAAACACGAGTTGCCAGAAAGGGAGCGTCGTGAATGATAATATATACCGGTTTATGCTTTTTTTTCAAACTGAACCCTGTAAAAAAACAATTGTGTATTAACGGAGTTATTCAATATCACAAAGAATAAAAACTCAAGTAAAACAATTCTGATAATATTATCGGAAACAGCAATCAGATGTATATAAATGGTTACGCTTATTGTAAAACGTCAACTTTAATCTGTTACTAGCTAAAGAAACTTCAGCGTACAGTTTATATAGTATTGACAGACCTGTACGCTGAAGCTAACCTCGTATCGAAAGTCAACCAGAGTCGTAACATATTTATGTCACGCTATAAATCAAAGAAAGCTCATTTTCTTGGATACATTTCTACATATATTGGTGAATGAATATAAATTACTGCATTGAGGAATATTTTAAGGTTCAGATGTTTCAAATGCATCTTACAATAGATGAAAATAACTCTCATCAGTCTTAAATTCACAATTTTGACGCCATTGTCGCTTTGTCACGTGACGAGTTTTCATTTGGATACTTTCGGATCGACCTTGACATTTTACGCTGAAATTGTAAACATTATTTTCGTTTTCTGAAATCTATTATTTGTGATTAACAACTTACGTCTGGTGGATTATAAGACTGATTTCATGGTGAATCAGGTAGTTTTATATAATATTCACTTTGACTTTGTATTGACACTACAATTTGTTAACAAAATAAGCCAGAATAATTAAAATACCGGGAAAAGTCATTCTGAATTTGAAAACACTTGAGCACATTGTTTGTTACTAAAAATAGAAATAACGTCATATGACCGTGAAATCTCGGGAGATTCGCATTTCAAGAAAGTCTGTCACATCGCTGTTTTTCTCGATATGTAAGAGCAGAAAAGATACATTTTAAATGTTTAAGATAGTATTTTGTGAAAGAATATTTCAGTCAAATGTGAAAAATGTCAATCGTTCCAATCAAGTGGTTGATTTGGGCCAACAACTGCATTTAAAAACTATTTTGGACCGGTCTTTGATAACTGTCAACTTTTCGGAAATTTCTGGTTGACTTTCCTAATGGGGTTGGTCCATAACTATAAAGTCGCGCCAGTCAAAAATCATAAAAAGCGACATTTAAAGTTATGGGAGCCAGAACTAATCTGTTACTTGCATGTTTGTTAATTTAAGCTAGCATCATGTATTGCGCAAAATAAATAATCTGCAAAGAGTATTGCTTCGTCTAAATTAAAAAGCATGGTTTTTAACATGGACTCCATTTAATTGCGAGAAATTTAAGGTTGTCAACTTCAATTAACGTGCTACGTACTTAAAACGCCAACAGAACACCCGTACCGCTCACCCCGTTGTCATTGTTACAATCGAACAGTGCGTTGATGTTCGGAATATACGTTTTAACGCCTTCCTTTTACCAAGTATTGAAATTAGAGACAATTAGGCCTGACTGTCGCCAACAGCCACATCTTGAACGGCAGTATGACTGTAATCATATTCAGCGATTCGCGAAACAGTTCGTACTGCTAAAAACAATGGCGATCCGAGAATAACCGAAGTGTGCCGAAGCAAATCCATCATGGCGGTCGTTTGGTCCGGCGTTCATATTTCATTGAAAATTGACAGGTTAGTATCATTAAATGCGGTACTGCACTATGCGGCATGTTCGCGGTTCATGGAAGACGGTTGATTTGTCGACAAAATGCATGCAAATGTATTACCCAGTTCACGTTCTTTAGGCAGGTGGCAGTGAAGTGCATGAAATAAATCAAGACAATTATCCCATTCACGTGTGACCCTACTCTTGTGTAAATAATATATGGGTCAGAGGAAATTGCAGTCTGTAACATTTACCGAGGCTGTTAATTAGCATTACAATGGCTGAGCAAGTTGTAATTACATGGAGTATATGATTTATCAAGTATTTATGTAACACATAAATACTAAATAATTGTTCGCTATGCTTGGTTCCCATTAAAAGCTTTGCAATAACATCTGAAGCTGACATTCAGGTCATTTGTGTCATTTAAATCAATTTTCTATATTGAGAGAAGATATTAAACACTCATTATCATAGCCAGGAGATAAATTCACAGTGTAGTTTTGAATTCAAAAACCGTCAGCTTTGTCTAATGTCACAATTGAATACAAAATCGCAACTGATTGAACTGACACGTGATCTAAAATACTGAAGCTGGAACGACTAAGACTATGAGGTAACATTCTTAAAATCGGACATATCAAACAAAAAACATAGCAGTTTGTAGCCTGCCCAAACACATTTTTGGCACAATATGCCATTGCTAACAACCGCTAAAACTGGAATTAAAGTAAGGAGGTCATAGAATCTAGTTAAGAGGTCGTCAGTTAATTATACGGTAGGGCACCTATTTGTCATCGAATATGCAAGTCTTCAGAGGTGGTCGACTGGTACCCTGTTATCAAGGGGCGGGCCGAGCAGTGTACAAATGATTGTGGGGCACCTTCTGATAACCATCAAGTCTTCGTATTGTACTGGCCTCTATTCGCCTGTTCGATTCAATTACTATCCTTTAAAGCAAGGGCTGTCATTACAGAAATTTATTGCCGCTAAGTGGCTATCACGCGCCCTTTGATGTTTGCTCAAAATTCAGATTTACGCATTTTAATACGGTGAAAATTGTTTTCCTAGCTAACATTTCTCTTTAGTTGTCATACACTTTATGAGAATGGCTGTAATTTTGCGGGGCTGTTTCATATTTATTATTTATTTCATCTCGCTAATTTATTTAACTTTTATAAATGCCAATCACTTTTACGACATTCAGACCTCTCACGTATATCCTACTAATATGAAGTAATTATACAATGACATTCAATAAAATATGAATGTTAATTATACCACACAGGAAACACTTTGTTTACCCATCCAAAGACGCTTTTACATTTAATGACCAACATTAGGTGTGTAATAATAAACTAATACTATTAATAAAGCATGTAGTTTCTTAGATCTTACGTCCACGTCAAAGACAAGTAGGGTATTTCTGTACATACACTTTTAGCGAAGAAACTCAAGGCCGTATGTGTAGAAAACAAATGACAATCAAAGTACTAGAACTAGAACTTCTTCCCATGGTATTTTTCAAGTTTTCTACTTGATGTTGTTTTTGTTCTGATGTTGTATTTGTCTTGACTTTGGTTTTGTTCCGTTAATGTGTTTCTTACTCGGACGCCCAAAACAATAAACGTACACATGTCAATGAGTACCCTATCGGTCCACATGTATAGAAACCCATGCGAAAGACGTCGGACCTCTGAAACTTCCGATAAAATTTGCCGAGGTCCGGTATTTGTTCCGGACCTCGGCAAATTTTACAATGTGTTTAGGTTAAACAATTAAAAAAAGAAACTAGAAACATTAAAAATACATACTAGTTTTTGTTAATTTGAGTTCTTTAGATTATGTAACTTTCAAATAAAACGGCTTTTACCAAACAGTCGAACTTGATATCTTTTCTGATGACACCAAGTTCGAATCTTAGAACCAGTCAAAAATCAAAAATTGTTCCGTGACGTAGGCGACAAAACAAGTCTAAATGATGTATTGTGGAAACAATCACGAAGCATTCTTCACTTATAAAGTTTTACAATACGTTTAATACAACAGTTGTAATTTTATGAACTGCATAATGATAACGATAAACTCTATAATTCTTTTGTTTGTTTAAAGAACAAGGTCCTGTTAAATTCGGTCCTTTAAATTTTAAAAGTTTATCGGACCTAATGACCGGTAAGATTTTTTCGTCTTTCGCATTGGTTGTGTTTAGTTTAACGGAGAGTTAGATCGTCATGAATGCGCCTGGTTTCCGAATTTAACACGAGAGCACAGTTGCGCAGACCTGACTGGCGATAAAAGACTACCAGACTATTCCGTCTGGGATGAAATAAGTTGTGCCATTTAGTCATCGCGTGAAAACGCTGAATCGGGCCCTCATATTCGAAATGTTTACCTTTGTTGCCGTTTTCATATTAGCCGCATTATGCGAAAATGGGTATAATACCATATGCTGTCAGTGTAGCTACGCTCAATCTGGTCGAGAGGCTACTTTGTCTGTTGATGAGACTACACAACCTTGTGTGAGCTTAATTGGACAAGGTAGCTTCAGGCATATTACATAAGACCCTTTTTGGCATGACGATGCTCTTATAATATCCCACAGAAATGCAATGATTGTCTCGAAATGTTGCAGATAAGTCATATTTTGCAAGCGTCATTGCGTGGAAATCAAAGGCGGAATATTGTCAACCACTTACATAATGTTTTATTATGTTAGTTCGACATACAAGTATGATGTTCGTATGCATTTCAGTAATGCAAAATGCTACATAAATTATAATACATGTATAAACACCGTCGAACCAAAGATGTTACAAGTGAGAAATATAGCATATTTTACAGATACAAAAACACAGTATAAAGCAAAACGATTGATAATGATAACGTGATCTTCGAAATACAAATTGTTTTTGACGATTTACGAGCAGGTCTGTCAAAGTTTTCGTGGAAACGTTGATAGCACCCGACATTTCGTAGGTAGAAGCCGACAGTTCTGAGCAGACGATATCTTAAAGTGATAGCTCCTGTCATGCGCACTTATCTGCTTCCTGTCAGAGCAGCAAGCGTTGGAAAAACACGAGATAAATAGGCATGAGAAAGAGACTGGCAATACAGGCAGATTAGTGATGATTGAGACGGGCTGTTTGTCAGAAAACGGATGTCATTTATCATCGCAGAGCACATACATCACCTCAATTAGTGTGCCAGTGAGGACAGATGGAAATAATAACAGAGCATTTCTGTCCAAACGACGCAGACGGGCCTCACGCTCACAGATTTCACTGATTTTGATGAATGTGTTCGTCGTCGAACCGGTTACTCAGTGTAGCCCGTTGTCGGCTGAGCTCCATTTGCCTGTCCCTCTTCGCAGACGTTGATCGAACACAGAGACGTGGTCTGCTTGATTGCCCCAACTATTCAATTCAATTGTGGACGCCACCTTTTCTTTTGATTTAGATTATCAATAAATTAACCGTGTTTAATTGAGTTCATGTTCAGAATATATAGATAAGTGATGCGTTTGCATTATTGCAATTAGCAATTATTTTGACCTAACCTGTGGAGTTGGATTTTTACCGATATAATATACAGGATATGTTTCAACAAATACGTGTATTATGTTGTAATTGTATTCCAACATGCATTCATTTATATTAGCCAATGATGAATACTACTGAATAAATGATTTTAGATTATTGTAATAATTATATTCTTTAAATTTGTACACATTTTTTTAAAGTGGAATCTGACTCGATAGGAAGAGCATTCTTTGTTAAAGTTTCTATTTTCCTATAAGTTTCATACAAAATCAAAGATATAATTTATATATTCGCGAAAATGAGATTTAAAAAAAAATGTAATTCTTGAAAAATTATAGTGTGATATAATTCTCAACTTTATATTGCTTTTCATTCGGTAATCTTAATTAATTTCGACAGGTTCCTTTTTATATCTATATTTTATGGTACAATATTTAAAAAAAATATTACTTTTAATTTTTGACCGAAATGTAATTAAATTAATACGGGTAATGTACAACAACAACTCATAAAATGGACTCTCTGAAAGCCTCTTGTGTTGTTTAACAATACAAACTTTTGCAAGTCGGGCTCAATTATCACTTTCATTTGTTTCAGGTACACGAACATTGTTATAAAATTCTTGAAGAATTAACTTTACGTCCAATTAACTTCTTGCGCGCTACGGTATCCCGGGGCCACCATTATCACTCGTTTGTTGCCGGATAATTTCATTACGTATAATTGCGATTCAAGAAATGAACAAATTGGGGTCGACGAATTTCTAAAAATGTTAAGGTCCTTTTCACTTCCATTTCATGATATAATTACAACTTCACACAATATTATTTGTTTTAATGTCATTCGCAGTTAGTGTGTACGCAGTTTGTTAAGTCTACAAATACCGTATAAATTGATGATGCATCTACATGTATACAGTAAATATATATTTGCCCAAAAATAAACTACAAATTGAAACCGACCTCTGATCGGTGATTATAGTCATTTGTATCTGCTCTATTGTTTGTGGAAGAATAATCAGCGTTTGCAGGGTGCAGGATCACGTGACTTTTTGGGGTTCCATCTTGTAACATTATTGGATTAAGGCCGGGTTTGCATGTCTCCGCGTTCCGCGTCCGTGTGTCCGTGTCCGCGAAAAAACGAACTGATTGAAATCTGTTGGAGCTACGCCGGTATGTGGTGTTTTATTTCAAATAACTTTTTTAACAAGTGTTCTTAATAACTTCAACTAGTGTCTAAAAGACAGATTTTTATTCTGCGTATGGCAATGTGAAATACCCGGTACATCAGAATTAATTAATTTAATAAGCATGTGTTCTTGTTAAAAAATTCCATTTTTACTGCATTCATTGTACATTGATGTTTCACGCAACGTAAAATCGTGCCACCGTTTTCAGACTTATTCAAGGATGTATTCTTATACCTTAAGATATCGGCACAAACTGCAAGAAAAACTGTCTTTTATGCACTATAGATTTTTGCAAATGTATTTCAATAACGTGAGATATTTGCACAAGTACAGTTCTTAACTGCGTGATTACAATATGTCATGCCCGTGTGAAAACCCCTGAAAACCCCGTTGATTCTGCACCCTGGTTTGACTAAAGGCGCAATAAGCTGGACCACAGCTGACCACAGAAAGTATTGACCACACAATTGACGATTGACCACCACCCACTGCTTAGCAACGTATATAATGAGTGTCAAAAAGACGATTTACTACCAGATCCATTATCGAGAGACGAGTGTCCGTCATAATGGCCGTGATTGGGGCGACACAGTCTGCGGGATCCTAACGCGAGGGGCGTGTTGAATTTCGGCTTCAAGTTTTGTTGTTGAACTCTTATGTGTTTGACAATGTTTGTGTAAAAAGGCACGGTACCAAGTAAGTTATAGGTAGCGTTCATAAATGATGTTCATATGTTTCTTGTCCTGAGAAAACTGGGCATAAAGCATGTGCGTAAAGTGTCATCCCAGATTAGCCTGTGCAGTCCGCACAGGCTAATCAGGGGCGACACTTTCCGCTTTAATGGTATGTTTCGTTAATAGGAAGTCCCTTTTTACCGAAAATCTACTATAAGCGGAAAGTGTCGTCACTGATTAGCCTGTGATGACCGCACAGGCTAATCTGGGACGACACTTTACGCACATGCATTATGCCCAATTTTCTCAGGACAAGACACATATACAAAAGATGCCCCGTGAACGTCACGTTCATGCATTCATTAGGTCGCCACACTTAAAGCACCAACCTATACTTATTAAAACACTTTGGTTTGAAAGGCGACTCCTCTGAGGCTCACATCTATAAAACGCATACTAAGTAATACACATTTCTCATGTTTCGGGGTATTGATATTTATAAAGTGCTACCGAAACAACTTATGTTTAAAAAAAAATCCCTGTAACATAACGCCGACATTCTGTTAGACTTATATGGCTTATCAATGGCCCTTACTATCAATCTGTTTCAGTTGTCATTAATAAACGTCATAAAAGCCCTACAGGCTTTTAAGTTCTAGTAAAACGTTATTATGAAAAGTGTGAAAGAGTACACACAGAAAAAGCTGCTTCGATTCGAGATTCTATTCACTCGCTTCTACCCGTGCAGGCGACGTACAGTCCTGTATGTCAGGCCCTGTTTCATGCTTAAACGGACACTGATATAGGCCACAGCGGGTCCGGCAATGAATGACGCATGTTTGTTTGAAAACGGGCCCGCTAACCATGTAAAACCTGTTTACAAATTATGGTCGTATGTGGCAATGCCTTCTGACAGGCGCGACAATAACAAATTGGTGTTATACCCTATACAGCGTATCATCCATCACGCGCTCGGGCGAAAACACCGCATGTTGTGACAAACGACATTTAATGGCAGCAGACGACGAGGTGTCGTGGTTTTTCCACTGCTCATATAATTCAAGTAAACTGGAAAACGCAGAAGCTAATACATAACACAAACTTAGAACGCAGAACACAAAGAGCTAATGTTTCCAAAATACATGTACAAGCATGTGCATACTTTATAACAGAAATAACGTAAACACATTATTGAAAACTGGACAAGTAATGTAAAACGTAATTATGTAATAAACAGAATGTATGTAAAACACAACAAATAATAGAATCCGCATCTTATTTCGTTAATCTCGATATCACTTATAAATAAGTGTCTTGTTCTGTGAAAGCTGGTCATAATGCATGTGCGTCAAGTGTCGTCCCAGATTAGCCTGTGCAGTCCGCACAGGCTAATTAGGGACGACACTTTCCGCCTTAACTTGATTTTCGGTAAGGAGGGACTTCCTTGAAACAAAAAATACCATTAAAGCGGAAAGTGTCGTCCCTGATTAGCCTGTGCGGACTGCACAGGCTAATCTGGGACGACACTTTAAGCACATGAATTAAGCCCAGTTTTCTCAGAACAAGACACAATTGATAGCACTCATACAATTTAAGTTATTATAATTAAATGGTTATTAAAGCAATGAACTTAAAGGGGCCTTTTCACGTTTTGGTAAAAAAGCTGTTCCAGATTCGCAAAATTTCGTTTTAGTTGTGATATTTGTGAGGAAACAGTAATACTGAACATTTAACATGCTCTAAAATAGCCATTATATGCATCTTTTGGCGATTTAAAAACCTGAAAATTATAAAGCGTTGCAACGTGAAACGATTGAAAAATTTGGAGAGTTCTGTTGTTGTCGTTTTATTTTGTGAAACTACGGGGATTGCTTACATAAAGTATAAAATACATTATTCATTGTATGAGAAAGGATGACCGAAAGGTCTAAGTGGCAGACTTTACTCCAGGACTCCACGGGTCAGTGGTTCGAGCACTGCTGGGAGTGACTTTTTTTCTGTAAAAAAAAAATTATTCTTGATTTTTTACTGGAACTTTTTAGATCTAATGTTTACATTTATCAATATAAAGCATTTAATGACTAAATTTAAAACATGCCAAAATCTGTGAAAAGGCCCCTTTAACTTTAAAGCCACACACCTTGAAATGAAATACATGTTAATCAATACACAAAATGCAATTGGAAAGTGTGCAAAAGTGTAATTAAATCTATAGCCAAGTCAACAAGTAATTTATTTATTTTTGTCTAAATTTTATAACCGAAAGTATGATTTCTATACGTATACGTCCATTTGGACAAACGCGATTATTTTTAAGTTTTAAAGCGCAAAAAGACGGATTTCTACCTTGTAACCATCAGATATATTCAAATTGGCATAGATGAAATTAAATCTAAAGCCTAGTTAGCAAGTCATCCATTATTTTTCAAAAGGTACCGCTTTTAAAACCGAAAGTAGGGTTTTTATACGTATAAGTCCATTTCAACAAACACGATTATTTTTAAGTTTTTTTAAGTGCAAAAGAGACGGATTTCTACCTTGTAACCACCAGATATATTCTAATTGGCATAGCTTAAATATGTTTCTCATTTATACTTAAATTTACTTTCATTTCAAGGTGTGTGGCTTTAACTCGAATAAAGATAAAGGGATGCGCATATGAATTGGAAATATAAGTTTAAAAATGTATATCTTTTTAAATGGCATTTATTAAAGAGTATCGTTTTTACAGAGAACAAAACGAATGGTCGCAGGTAAAGAAGGATTTCGATGAACTTACATACACGTTTAAACTATGTACAAGCATGGCGATATTCACACAATGTCAAAGTTTGCTTAACTTTGTCGTCTTACAGACGTCGGTTTGATAGACAGGGTTTCATTCCTATTCCTTTAAAAGACAAGACTCGCCGTATCATTCATCGATTTCTTTTTAAATCCACAGTTTAAATGGATATATTTTCCAAATTTTCTCAAAAATTATCAGAGTTACTCGCGCGTAGGTTTCTAGGCAATTTATCTCACACGATGCAAAGCCCGCGAATGTTTATATCGGTAATTAAAACAACGTCAATCATCTTTTATATCCGTCCTCTAATGACAATTTACAATTCTGATAATTACATCAAAGATTTGTTAAATTTGTTCTTTAAGTGCCTCTCGAGTTTTATCAGCCATTATGCTTGTGGTGCCTCTCAAGTCGAGGCTAATGTTGATGTATGTACGCTCTCTCAGTGCAGGAGAACATAATGAAGAAGTCGTTACGTGTACACATTAAATATGCACGTATTTGGTACCGCAACAAGTTTTTACCAAGCGGATTCACGTCCGTTGATAACGGGCGCCACCTCATTTTTGCATTGCATTGATAAATGAGCCAATGCTACTTCCGAGGTGGCGCAAAAGACCGGATGTTATTAAATGTCACGGGTAATTCTACAGAGTGAGTTAGTTTTATATGTCTTTCCAACATATTTTGTATTATTAAAAAAACGGGCAATGTAGTGCGATTCAGCGAAGATTTATTCAGCCACATATGTACATAAACATATAATAACAACCCATTTGGAAACGTGATGACCTTTACAAGTTGTGACATAGTAAAAATTTAACATACAATCGATGTATTTTGCCTGTTGACGAGCAAATTTCCACCCAATTAAATCACTAACAACACCAAACCATTGCTTTGAACGTCATGTATAAGTTTTCCGACGCAGACCATTGACTGTTTGTGTCGTATTCCAGATTGAGTGTTCGATCTTTTTTTCTTAATTCGATCATAATGAAATGTAATAAAAAAAGTAGCCTAAATAATTATGAAGACACGTGTGCTGCAAAGAGATTTTTAAGATGTTGTTATTGAATATACTACAATACTACAAAGCTGGAAAGAAGCTCGAGTATAATAATCAAAAAGGTAAGGATCAAAGCCGAAGCTATCCTTTTTTGCAGATATTAGTAGGAACGAATGACATATGTTGGCCAATTTAAGATTCGTTGACCTTTGCCTTTTAGTAAATTAAGCAATTGCAATATGGGACACAATTCATCGTTTCGAGAAGAAGAAAAATCTTTTTATTATTTAGTGTATTTTGATTTTGTATTAACACATTTGTTGTAGAGAACATATTTTAAGAATGTCGAGAATGTATTTATTGGATTTATTAAATATAACACATGTTGGATTTATATCGTACAATATGGTTTTTTTTCAGGATATTGAGTGCATAATTTAGTTTTATACTTATATATTCACATATTTACAGCTGTTTTTTTTAAGAATTCTGTAGATAGATTTGGGTTTAAGTATTTACGTTGAAAAAATAAAATGAAATATGAAAAATGAACATTATCTATCAAATGAAAGTCATGTGATGATTCATATATCGTGGTTTGGCGCCACCTCATGTCCTTATCTTAACCTCCTTGGCATTGGCTCCATCTCTTTTGTAAAAAAACACAAAATTATCTAATAGATCTACAAGATGTCAATGTGTCTGTCCTTGCAGCACCTAGTGTATGTTGAACACAATCGTTTGATGTCGTTCGCGAATAAATCGGGTATAATTTTGCTTGTCACACAGGCACATTACATTGATTTGCTTAAAAAAAACTCCAGCATGTCGCAACTTATAAAGGTCCTAAAGTTTCCAAATGGTTGTCTGTTTATGTACATTTGTGGATGAATAAATCTTCACTGAATCGCACCACATTGTCCGATTGTTAAAATATTGCGAACAATGTTAGAAAAACATATAAAACCTACTCACCCTGAAGAATTATCCGTGAAATTTCAAAACATCCGGTCATTAGCGCCACCTCGGAAATAGCATTGGCTCATTTATTAATGCATCGCAAAAAAAGAGGTGGCGCTCGTGATTTACGGCCGTGGGATTGATGCATATCGTATTCTAACAATACCGATCGAATCATGATGTCTGTCTGTGTTTTAATGCTTGTGTATATTATTTTTGGTACTCTTGGAGACATCGCGTCTGTACGTGTTGTCAAGTGTGGTTATATTGGCATTTTCAAACACAATGTACACACTTTAAACTGAGCCTCAATCTGGGAATACGGCGTTAAATGCATATTAGTAAAGTGTCTCCCAGATTAGCCAGTGCAGTCTGAACAGGCTAATCAGGGACGACGATTTCAGCCTATATTGGATTTTTTTTTAAAGACGAGACTTGATTAAAAAAAATACAATAAAAGCGGAAAGTATTTGTTTGCAATTTTTCAAAATGCAAAACAACAACCAATATTTGTTAAATGATGTCAACATTTTATATATCGGGACGACAGCTACGCCACTGTAAGTCGTTATTTTCGTTGTTTGGTTTGCTGTCATTTCGTCAACGTTCGATGTGCGCGCACTTGAAAATAATGACATGCTGATTATAAAACAAATTATCCTCATTGATGTTTATTTATTGCATTGTGCGAGCTTGTCATTGTCTCCCTGTTATAAATCGCACAAGCTGGCTTGGGGCAGAAACGTAACTACGAGGTATTTTATCAAATCTTATTGCAATAATTTATTTATTCATAATCACGGCTGAATCAGGAATAAATAACCACGACCCCATACATCATGTGGCATTGTTGATTAACAGTTCTTTACTTCATCATCCAAGCATGCTGTATAGTATCAGTATACATAGAACGGGGGATAGATTAGTCTTGATTCCTGCGATCTTTCAGTCCAACCATTGCTATCAGGTTACCGAAAACACAAGATTCCTATTTACCGAAACACGGTGCCTTTGAATACTGGCATAATATTATCTGACAGCTCGATCGCGAGGCTATTTTAAGTATTCAAAGGTTGATGATAGTTGTCGTCTTAAATGTTGAACATCTCTCAGTTCTCAAACTGCACGCGATTAACGCATAAATTAATTTACGAGTGTAATGCAAGAGGTAACAAGATCGTTTAACAGGATATGTAACATTCTGGTCTATCTGGTTTATGAATATTATTCATTCGTCATCGAACTTTGTTATGAAAGTTATTTTCTCGACTAAAATATTATATAAATATGATTGTATTCATGTCGTGTTTTTTTCATTGACACTGATGATTAATTTAAACGGACAACTACATTCGACACTTGCAAGTATTAAAAGTTCATTTCTAAACGTGTGAAGTGTTTTGTTTATTTAAATACCCGCAGAGTTGATGATAATTAATTTTTATACGCCAAGTTAAAGGGACAGGTTGACAGATTTTAGCTTCATTATAAAATAAAAAATGGAATCAAATAAGAGAAATTAACAGATGAAAAGTATGGCACTATCGAGGCTCGAACAGTGACTTTTGGACTAAAAGGCCAACGCCACAACCACTCGACCAGCACTCGACCCGTGGGACCATGTCAGTGTTTTTACTTTTTATAAGTGATCCACTTGTTATTTCGAAACGTAAACAATAACAAACATTCAAATTATTCAATCGTTTTGCGTTTGTCCCAAATGTTATCATTTTTAAATGACCATCATTCATAACCGAAACTGTATTTTTCATGATGAGTGTACGCCGTTATGGTTTTTTTTCGCTCCCTGATGTACGGTGTTCTTAAAACTGTGGAAGAAGTTGGGATAGTGTCATAATACGACAATCTGTGAACAGTGCCACTTTAGCAACGGCCTTCAACTTTGAGAAAGAAAATATTTATGTAATTTAAATGTTAAAACTGTAAATTCGGTATCCTTTGTAAAAGTGTATTTATGATTGTATAATATTTAAATGATTGATGAAAATGTTGCTTGTAAAACAAATCGTATTATATCTAAAGTTGAACGGGATATTTACTCAACTGGCAGTACAAGTTTTGAATAACCGAGTCCTGCTCCTTAATTTGTTTAACAAGCCATGTCTGTCCGATCGGTCATTCCATCAGATCAATTGAGTCGCCTCGCGCGGAAACGGATGATATGCTATGGTGACCAAGGTAGCTCCTGACCAGACTGCGCGCGTGTCCTATGTACAGTCACGCAAGTCTCTCAGTCTTATTAGCGTACATGGTACCTCCTGACCAGTCTAAGCGAGTGCGCTGGGACATATGGCATAAGACCAATTGTCGCATGACGCGGCACAATTAGGACATGACATCACAATGTTCGTATGATCGTTAGATCAAGTATCTGATAAAAGATGGCATCATTGTCCCCGGGCACAAATACGCTGCAATTAAGTTGTTTTTAATTTCGAAACATAATTTATTACTGGCAGTTTTATCTTTTATTATCGTAATATTTTCCTTTCTATGAATATGTATTGTCACTAATAATAAACATCTTGTGTACACTGTCGCGAAATCAATTTAGTTGTCTTGATCGTGTTGAAAAATATCGAGTAATTTTGAAACCCGTGTTAAAATAGACGTGAAATAAATAGTAACATGTAATATATTTTATTTCCTATGATATACAACTTTGTTTATATTGCCCCTCCACAAACCAAGTACTTTTATCATATATTGTAGGTTTCTCTTAACACGCACGTTATTTTTACAATTGTCTGTCAAAAAGTGTCAATTAATGTCAAATGTTATATTTTGTGAATTACGACATTGAACGGAAAATTACCGACATAATTCATTTAAGAATTAAATGAAGTCTTCATAATTATTAAGTAAGATAGAACAAGAGGCTTTGCTGGGCTAGTTATTCGTTTTGGTTATACAGCACGCGCTTTGATTAAAACATACTCCTTACGTGCTTTGAGTAAAATTGCATATATTTTTCTGGATATTTTATAAATATACATTTGCTCAACCATTTCTCATCATTTTTAATTTCCTGTGTGATTTATTTTACTAACCAGTTTGTCAACACTCAAAACCAAAAGAAAAACTCGTTTCAGGTATTTTTAGCCTTTTAATAAATTAAATTAAATATCAACCAACAACATAGTATTTTAAATACGAAAAACGAATATTTATAAAAACACATTCGCATTGAAAAAAGAACAACTATTTAAATGAAACAACATCTTTAGTTCAAACACAGCATTTCACACTTCAATTTATTGTTTTGTAACATTTCGGGTATCCTGTTATTCCCGTCTGGATCACGGAGCGTATATTGACATCTAGAGTCCGTGTCTGGATTAAATAAAACAACTATTTATCCACCGCATACAAATGTCTAGTACTCTTGTAAAAGGGTACATCGTTATAATACTTTCCTGTCAAAATATGCACAATAATGAACTAGATAGAAATCCTTGTAATAATAATTAATAAGACCATTTAGAGTCTAAATAAGACTTTTAAACATAGCACTTGATAATTCTGCTGTCCACATGCTAAACAATAAGTGTTTGCTATCTCTTTAAGTTGAAGTGTTCTAGTCATGGTACAGCGGCGGCCCCAATTCTCTGGCTATACAGGGAATAAGGGGAGTAATAGGGTCCTAGTGAGGAAAGACTCTGCCCTGGGGTCAGACCGGAAGGAACACTGGGTAGGGGCGATTTGTAAGGGTGATATCTACTTCCGTTCAAGACGTTCCCCAGTGGGCTAGGTATATTAGGATAGGCGCGACGGAGCGAGTTGGGGCTCAATCCGCCATGTGCCGGGAGTGGTGCGTGAGGGAATCCCGGAAGCCCTAGTGGCGGTGGCAACCCGAGGGCGGCGTAGCTCGCTAACGAAGACGCCGCCTCAGAGCTAGATGTGTGTGTCCTCAGATGTTGCAATAATTCCTCGGATGTGGAGTATCTTTTGCCACAGTAGTCTGTGCCCGACACCCAATTACACACGTAGGGTGTCCCTTGACTGTGAGCGGGCGTGCTTCCTAGAAAGCTGTGTGCATAGAGTGACGAGGAGAGTCCAGGATAGGACGACAGACCGGGTGGTAGAGAAGACAAGGAATTCGCTAGGGAAAACTGCGGCAACATCGACAGGGACGAGACCCCGGCCATGCCAAGTGCACACAAACTCTGAAGGGATTTCTCATGAGCACATTGTGAACATCCGGGCGCTGTGCACGTGGAGCTCACGTGACTGTTCTGAATCGTGAGCTGACAGTTGGTGCAGTATGGATCTCGGCAGACGGGAACAAGAGTTGTCGCCCCTGAAGGGGTTCTCACTCGAGCGTATGAAACATAAGGTGAAAGTCCAGGTGTATATCCGGATTTTGAAAGAGCCGCATTCTGTGCAGCTAACGCAGCGGCTGCTGAAGCGCTGAGGTTATACCCAGAATGAGCAGCGGCTAAAGTTGATGCATATGCCGATCCCATCGAGGCAGGGTCGAATCCCAGTCCGGATCCATATAAGGACAGACCCGGGTGATGCATTCCAACTCCAAAGCCATTTAGACTAGGATGAGCGTGACTGTGGTGTTTGTTGGATGATGAGAGATGGTCCGGACTAGATCGATTTGACGGCTTGTTCCCTGCAGATGAATTGTCTCTGCTTCTATTGCGCTCCCTGTCCCTCTCTCGCTCGCGGTCCGACTCCCGGTCGCGTTCATTGGAAACACTGTTCGTCGAACGGTAACCACTTGACCCATCCTTGCTGGATCCAGTGGACGCTACGGGGCGCGTAACCGAATTGGTCACAGTGGTCGTCTCGCTGGATTTCTCCGAATGTCCATGAGCTGGTGCAGGACTAGACTTCCGTGTGGCTGCACTAGATATAGGCACGAGAGGGGGAATTTCTTTGGGTGGCGCAGATTTGAAACTACTGGAAGACTTTTTCGATGACTCCCTACCGGATTCGTTTCCACTGTCGTTGCTTGGGCTTTTTCTGTTGTCACTAGAGACGGTTTTCTCGGACGGTTTGTCCGCGTCCTTAGTCTCTTTTTCCAATGGAGGTATGATGGATTTCGATGGGGTCGGGTCCTTGCCGATACTGCTGCAGGTCTGGGCTAACAGCGCAAGGGGACTCTTTTTTGCGTCCAACTGGAAACAAACAAATAAGACACTGTATAGACAATAAAATTATGGTGATACTGAAAGTCGGTGCGAGTTTGATATGAAAAAACTGTGACACGATATTTAAATATTGCATTCACTTATGGCGATTGTTGTAAAAAAAATAATAACACATTTACTATAGACTACATACTCTACTTTTTGGCAATACTAGAAGAAACACTATTATATTTTCCCAAATTGACTTAACAATCAAAACAACGGTATTCACTATTTATAGACATTGTAGTTATACATATTTAAAAGCATTGAATGTTTAATATAACTTATTATTTTAAATTTATTTCAATATTTTCGTAAAAAAACGTAAACGAGTTTACTTTTACCTTCAAAATTAAAATCAACTAATAACTCAAGTTTCTACAGTCATCCTCATCTAAATAAGTTTAATAAATTATGTTCGATTGTACCACTTGCATCTGACAGTTGAAAACAAAACAAACCGAAAATGTATGATAGTTTTCATCTCAAGCACTAGTGGGATTAATTGTTTCCTGTGCAACATTAGTCATTTTATACAGTTCAATAATATCACAAATGACAACTCGGGCAGCAATAATGATGTTTCGAGGACGGGGAAGCAAATTAGCAAAATAATGTGCCTGGATAATAGCATAAAGTGAGATAAATTGGGTACATCGATTTTTTCCCAGCGTCAGTCCTTGAGGGAAAGTCTGGCAGCAAATTTCAATCATGAATTAACACGTGACACGCTATTGCTTTGTATCAAATACACTAAAACATTAATACTGATATCACGTGAAGTGATACACGAATGGTCACATGTTGAGGTTTTGATGATGTTGTAAATTATTTTCTTGCCAGTAAATCAAGCAGTGCTTTCTAAATGTTTGTCCACGCGTAAGTGAGTCATTTAGAAACGTTTCACGTAAATACATATTTAAATAATTAAAAAATATGGGTAATTTTTTTATGACGGATGTAAAAAAAAAAGCACTTCGTTCATTGACCGTCTGATTTATTAGCATTTTCTATCAGGGTATGGGTAAGTTTGAATCTGAACGTCACGTTTGAAATCTTTCAAGATATTTACTGTAAGAATGATTTTAATGGTTATTTAAAATGTTCATACCGGTAATATCATGTTTTGAGTCCAAATACCACGCACCTTTAATAAAGATTAATGTGCGGGAAAACCTTATTTGTTTAAAAAAAATAAGCACAGCAACGCGCGCAATTGAATCGGCAAAATCATCATTTAAAGGAAGCATACCGTTGTGGGAAGTGGCTGCAGGTAGTCCGGATGTAGATACTGGGCCACATTGGGAGCCAGGATGCTGGCCATACTCGCCATGTTGATTGGGGTGTCGTTCTTGGACGTCTCGTTCATCGCGGGGGCGAACTAGTCCGACACAAGAACAGTACTTGGTAGTGTTTCACACGCAATAAACAGTCACTAAATATTACAGTAATCCCATACAGAAAACGTGCATATGTCCGAGAAGCACTAAGACGTGCAAAGCTCTATAATACTGACTGAAAATTATCACTGCTGCAGCTGTAGTAGAGAACTCCGCACAGCGTTACCGTGTGAGGCGTGCTAACACTGCTATCAACAGAAGAGGCTTCTCCTGTCAATCATTCTCGCAACTACACGCACTCATTTATCTGTATAACAAACGCATACCGCCCAGTGCGATTTTCAGAACAGAACTGGTGACAAACGTTTGAAATCTATACGTCGATATAGCTATCGCCTGGCGAACCAATGAGAAAGACCAAATGCCTGTCAATTAAGCCCGCAACAAGCTTAGCACCGCCTACCTGTCAGAGAAAATTAATGGCTGCGATGATTGATAGCTGCGCGAGGCGCCTCTACCAATGAGAAATAACGACAGTAATTGTTTTGGCAATAGGCCAAAAGCGCTGGTATGGTTTCAATCTATCAAGATGATATGCCTTTTGACTTGACTGTTTTATGTCATTCAGTGTTGTTAATGTACACATCCCGAAGGCCACAATGAAAAGATTAGGCTGCACAGAATAACTTGGGCAAACATTTTGATAATAAATTCTACATTAGCATCACCCCTCTGGTTCTAAGACATCTCAAACGTTTTCAGTTGATTACACAGGAAGGTGATTTAGCTGGGGCTGTTAGATCGCAACAGATTCTGAGATACGGATTCCTTGTAAATCCACCGTAAGCTCATGATCAATTCGAATGTGTATCGCTGTAAAATAGATCAAAGGTATCGCTGCGATCGTTCGGATTGTATAAATCAATCTTTCACTAAGGGCAGGGTGCGTGATAAGCGAACATGATTGACATATTGATTGTTTACCTGTCGATACGCAGGTACGGCGCTGGCACGGCACTTCTGGGTGGAATTCAACACATTTTCTGATTACAAAATACATCAACATAGCCGACACCCGTCGTACGCCATGACATCACAGTACATAAAATCGGAAGGTTGAATTTTGCTTGAAGGGTAGTATCAAACATTTTTATTTCAAACGCACTCCCGAAGAGCGGGATAATTTATTGCGCCTATCGTACGCCTATTTTACCGACGGGGTGATGGTAATTGCTAAACACGGAGGGTGGGGGCTTCAACATTATATGTTTATGATGAAATCAGATAATCCAAACTTATAAATTCGGAAATGTCATTCGACAAGCGGCGACTGTCGCCCTATGCCACATGTAACTGCATAAATTGTCAAACATCCGATGCAGGGGAGTTTGCCTGAGAAAGTTTAAGTACCAGTCGATATTTTACAAAAGAATCATGGAGATCACTCGATATGGTCCAAACATTATCAAAGAATTTTTACTAAACTATATTTGCCGATGATATTTGCGAACAAAACTGTAGATCTTCATTGTGTTTGTTTGATCAATAATTGCAACAGATACATTAGTACATAATAATTCAATGTTTAACTAAAACATGCGATCATCTAAATGCGAAGCAGATGTTCAACCAATGTTTCAGCAGTGCATGAAATCAATACGACATTAAATGATTTTAACTACATGTATTTGCCAGTCTGCCAGCCAAACTAAACGTCAATATACATGTACACACTGACCCAGACGGTGTTTGATAACACTTTTAACGCATTAGCTGTTGAATTTCCTCCTCCTCGGGATACAGTTTGTCAAATATGCCTTTAACTGTTTCACGGTGTTATCTCTTAAACTGTTAAATATATTGCCTTTCGAAACAAACATGTTTGCAAGTCTGTCTAGTGCACAACATTAAAGTGAATGATTGCGCGCGTCGCCCAAGGCATGATCAATCAATCAAAGTTTTAAAATGAGCCAGAATGTGGATAAACGGGGCTTCATGTACGCAGTCCGCACAGGCTAATTACGGACGGCTTTCGCATGAACGTTTTTTTGTGTGTTAACCAGCGACATACTGCAAACGAACAAATCCACAAATGCAGAAAGACTCGTCGCTGAATAGCCTGTGCAGACAGCAAAGGGGCACCAGGAACGACACTTTACGCACAAACATTAAAGGGGCCTTTTCACAGATTTTGGCATATTTTGAAGTTTGTCATTAAATGCTTTATGATAAATGTAAACATTGGTTCTTAAAAGCTCCGGTAAAAAATCAAGAATAAAATTAAAAAAAAGGAAAAAAAAGTAGCAGGTACCAGGGCTCGAACCAGTGACCCCCGGAGTCCTGGAGTAAGTCTGAAGTAAAAACGCATTAGCCCTTTCGGCTATTCCGCCGTGTATACACAATTTAAGTATTTTATACCTTATATAAGCAATCTTCGTAGTTTCGTAAATTTAAACGACAACAACAGAACTCTCCAAATTATTCAATCGTTTCGCGTTGCAACGCTTTATAATTTTTAGCTTTTCAAATCGTCAAAAGATACATATAATGGCTATATTGGACTTTGGTAAATGTTCAGTAATACTGTTTTCTCACAAATATCATAACTAAAACGAAAATTTGCGAATCTGAAACAACTTTTTTTCAATTTTGTTGATTTACCAAACCGTGAAAAGATCCCTTTAAGCCCCGTTTACCCAGAACGAGGCGCAAAGGTTTCTGTCTGGTTTCCCCCATTGAAATGCATGATAGTATGCTGTGTCGATCGCATTTTACAAACATGACACGATCAAGATAGCGCTGACTTAAAAATATGAAAGGTATATTTAGAAACTAAACAAGCTGTGTAATCAGCGTGTTTAATTAATTTAAAATATTGTATGTACTTCGTAATATTTCGTACGATTTCGTGCATTTTTTCACAAAATAATATCGAAGAGATATGTAGAATGATTTATTGCGTCACTTTGCTAATGATAGTTCTAAACGCAGAGATCAAAGATATAAAATAAAATGCTATATTGTTTCATGAAGCAATGAATCACAACGATAATGAGCTTTTAGATGGAGTGAGGTTATACATTTACATTTTACTTACCCATTTAAGGGTTTGATTGATGCATAGTTTACACACAAAATCACCGCGAATGCAATTTATATTCATAGTGCTGAGCCGTGTACATGATCTATCGTTCGCTTTCTCATAGCATTAAATCCGCGGTCCTTCATATCTAAGCTCAATCTTAATTGGCGATCGTCTACCATTTTACCTGATAAACGGTTATAGATTGCTGATGAATAAATCAGACAAGATGATGACAAAAATCGACACAACCATAACTAACAACTGTTTGAGATAACAATTCCCTCGCACTGATTTGTATCTTCACATGCATTGAATGAATTAAGCAAAAATAAGAAGGGCAAGTCTGTATTTATTATTCGCACATTTATGTATTATGGTATTTGTTCGATGATCAATGTCCCGCATTTATTTTATACAACTAAAATATGTGTGTATCTTTATACTGATGTAAACCATACTTGAATGATTTGCTGTCATATGTAATAAATATGCAGAAAATGTGTACCAGTTCATACCATAATAAAAAAATATTCCGCATGGAATGCGTGAGATATTAAATTTTTCATTTAGATATATTTCCATAAATATCAACAGCATTATAGCCACCCTGTCAGATTAATGTTTTGTAAAAAAAATGATTTTCTTAACAACTACGATGTATTAAGGTTATATTGAATGTACACTTCTAATGACTGTATGATCTCTTCCTCTTCACGTGTCATTTTGATATGTGTATTATTACATGATTAAGAATGACGATCTTCTATGTACACGTCGTAATACATTTCTGTTCGGTTCTACTCTATGTAATGAGCGTAAATTGATCAATATGCCGGATTCCACTTTCTTCTTTGTTTCAATTTGGTTGACAATAAATAACCCTATTGCTTTCAACTTTTCATTTAATTTATTTGTGATTAATGTTTCCATGGTATGCCCCGAGTTTCAACAACAGAATTCGTCGCTCTGGGAAAACGGGGTTTACTGTTAACAGATTAGAGTGTGCATGTTATCCATAAAGACTATACAAAATGTCAGCAGGGTTTACATCAGTAACTGTTTGGGTAACTCAATACTCGGAATCAAAAACAAAGTCATCATTTTAGAAAAATAGATTGTAATTCAACAAAGTTAACATTTGTATACCAACATCTTATATATTTTAGACGCAAAAAAGCAAAAAAACACATTTATAAAGTTTTTTATTCTAAACCTCGTCTGATATATTACATAACGATAGGACAGTAACCCCTTATTTTCTTTACATTAAATGTATGTAGTGAACAATACAAAAAGTATAAATAATAGCTTCCAATGCATCGATATTTCAGAGAGCAACAGCGTTGAAATCCCAAGAGTTACGTCGTTGCCAAAGGATGACCTCAATCGAGTTAACTTATCTCCAAATATATGTATAACAACAACAAAAACAACAACAAAATAACAAAATATGCACATATAGTTTGGGTGTAAGTACTTGAACAAAAAACTACACAAAACACAGTTTACTTTCAAAGGTGGGGCATGTGTGATACGATACCCTTATAGGGGCATATAAAACACCATGTAAAATACACCTAGGGAAAAAGTACTCCGAAAGCAGTAATTATTAAATTTGTAACATTTGTCTCCTGTCGTGGTTACCACGACTACCTTTGCCTGCAGGGGACGTAATAATAGTTTTATCAGAGCGCTGCGTTGACAGTGATTGGTATGCGAGGTGAGCCGAATACACCCCGCGACGCCTAAAACAAACTTGCCTGTCGAGATGACAGCGGGTACAAATCGCCCATCAAGAAACATGGACTCAATACCGTAGCTTTAACAGCTTCTATGTCGTGTTCGTATATACATATCTCATATCGTTCACAGCTTTTTATAGTAGCATAACAATATGAGTTTTTGTTGACAGGTTCATACTTTATGTGATGTGTAATTCTTAAATATTGTTCCATAAAACCGGATCGGCTAGCTCAGTTTGCAGAGCGCTGGACAAATTCTAGAGTCGCGAGTTCGATCCCTGGCGCGGTCATACAACTTGTGTGGAGCTCAAAATATCGTTTATTCGGTCTATAAGGGAAGTTGTCAGTAACTTTCATGAGTATGTGCACATGGTACTTATAAACCACCTGGCACATGAAAGTGCGAGTTTGCAAACTGACCTCCATCCTGTACTGTTCAAAACGGCTACAAGTCCAACTTAAACAAACAAACAAAATCGATTGAAAACTTCCTTATTTACACGTGATTTACACGTCGTTAGTGTTACTTCATAATTATACTCACTTTAACCTTTATGCACACGATAACAGCCCCGTCAACGTATAAGTTAGTAAACTTGAAGAATAGTATAAAATTTGTAAAGAATACATGAGCGTAGCATAAACAACGCGCACATTACATAGGAACATTGGCAACCATACTGAGAACATTCAAAGCACTTGACGTTCTGACAGCACCGATTTAAAACCATCTTCAATAACAGTGTTGATTATTCGAGCCGCGACAGGCTAAACATGAACAATAGTTTCCGCATAAACTGGATTTTCGTTAGGAAGAGACTTCCGTTTAAACGATAAATACCCTTAAAAGCAAAAAAGTGTCGACCTTGATAATCAGGTGCAGTAGTAGTGCGCAGGCCTATCTGCGACGACACTTTACACACATGCATTTAACACCGTTTTTACAAATCGAGGATTATATAAGTGTGAATGTCCTCAGTGCGCGACCAGACTGACCGCTTGTTATTGTTATAAACCATAACTGGAAATCAACGATTGCGTAACACGATGTGTTTTGTCACATGATGCGGCAATATTTCGTTGATAAGTAACACTAATGTTAGTTAATGTGTTTACGAAATATGATGGCAATAAGTATCAGAGGCTTGGTTTGATAGATGTCCCTGAGCCCAGAATGACATTTATACTGACAGGCGGCAATAAAGCCTGTCTGCGTCCCTCCTGTTAAAGTTTGATAGATGCTTTGTTATAACGGCCAACATAACTTGGCAGTGGCTGCGTCTAGGTGCAGACGTGTTTATACGATGAACGTGTCTACGGAATACACGATATGGGGGGGGGGGAAGATACAATAGACGTAAATCATCCCCGTGGCAGGGGGCTTTTTAAACGACATCATTGGGCTGGTACATCGGATAGTCGATGTGATGGCCACTGCTGTTTATATTAATCCATGCTCGATATCATCAAAAACTGAAAAAGACTTTATGAAAACCGTTAACGATGTTGATGTTTAAAACCGATCCGATACAAAATATCTTTCATTTAACAACCAAATTTAAATAAAACGATTTTAAAATTGTATTATGTTTAATTCCATGTTATATATACGAGATCGTTACTAATGTGCCGCTTATTTAAAGATTAATTTTCCAACGTTATTAGTAATTTTAGTTTATAACCAACGTGTTGATTACATGTTAGATTTAAAAACAAAACAAAGCAACGCCGTCATCATAATCATTTTTCATCATGAATTTATTTATACACCTAGTATTCATGGTATTCAGTTTAAATATTATGCCTATGCCAATCAGCAAATACCATCTAAAATGGCATATGATAAAACTCACGTATCAAACAATTGTAATAGGTAGCCAATAACAATCAATATCTCAGAGAAGTTCCCTAATAATAAATCAAATAAAAAATTTGCAGAACGTTTATCTTACTCATCGGCAAAAAGGTAGCACGTATGATGATAGACAATACGGTGTGATCTATTGTTTTGTTGTATCATAAACCATCTATTGACATATGACAAACATCCATGAGACAAAAATGACGAACGTTGACGCCATTATAATTCATGTATGATGGCTTTTGTTGCGGTGTCTCGTCGTATTAGGCGCTTTGACGTGTGTTGTTTATTAGCTTTATTGATAATTAGCAAATGATGTATTGCCATCATTTATCGGTAAATGCGTTATTTATGAGACGTTTGCAACGTTCCCTCGGTTGAGAACGATGTATCAGGGTGCACAATACAAATAAACAAATGATATTACAGTTATATGTTTTATATGAGATACAATGACATGCAGCAATATTAATGTTCTTTCGTTGATGCAGACTTTTTGACGTGAAATTTTTACTGAAAGCCTTTGAATCTTATAGCCTAGTTAGCAAGTAATATATTATTTTTCAAACGGTACCGCTTTTAAAACCGAAAGTAGAATTTCTATACGTATACGTCCATTTCGACAAGCGCGATTATTTTTAAGTTTTAAAGCGCAAAAAAGACGGATTTCTACATTGAAACCACCAGATTTTTACTAATTGGCATAGATAAAATTAAATCTATTGTCTAGTTAGCAATTAATATATTATTTTTCAAACTGTACCGCTTTTAAAACCGAAAGTAGGATTTCTAGACGTATACATCCATTTCGACAAACGCGATTATTTTTTAGTTTTAAAGCGCAAAAAAGACGGATTTCTACCTTGTAGCCACCAGATATATTCTAATTGGCATAGATAAAATATGTTCCTTATTTATACTGAAATTTACTATGCCAAATTAGAAGTGTGGCTTTAAGTACCACTTAAAATAAGATTTCATCAAGAAGCCTTGTGCATGATAGCAAACAGTTGGAATCAATTAGGTTCACGTATAAATTATGTGGTATTACCGGTAAAATATCAGAGACCATAAAAACAACAACCACCATTATAATAATTCTTTGAGTAGAACCATTTTTACAATTATAATCAAAAAATAAAATTAAATTAGAATATAAAACTTGCTGATGTTGCTGACGCTGATGTTGGTTTTCAGTTTTATTTACGTTCTGAGTTTTATTCTTTACATGTTTATTATACCAAGATTTAACCGTACTTCGCTTTGAAACGCGTACACATAGAATTGTTTTATGAACGCAATTGCGATATTTCATCATAATGGCATTCACCACTTCATTATTTATCTGGATGACAAAATGCATCGCACTGACCTATCCATCAACTGCAATATTTCAAAGAACGCTAGAATTCTGCTGTTTGACACTGGGTGTCATATTTAATGTATTTCACAATATTTGCCGCTCCATCAATGTCTAAATTTCAGTGTATAATTGACGAGTGCGTCAATAAAGTATCATTTAATTGCGCACAGAGTGGTTAACAATGCTGATTGAAATTTATGACCATCATTGTTTGCACATCAGCAGGCCTGTCTATACGGTGAACACATAACAATTACTACGGAAGTACTTTGAAGGCAGGTTGACATTTTGTTATTGTTGATGCATTGATGGTCAAATTTTATTCATTTCTGATAAAACAAACACTTAACCAATTTATACACGGCAATTAATCATCGCGCTATTTATGTATTGAATTTGTTTTCATATGTTGTCACGAAATATGTATATTAGAGTATGAGTCACCCTTTAAGACACGGCAAAGTCATTGACCTCAATAATGGTTGGGTTCGTTATGGTCAATATGAGGTCGCAGGGGTGTAGTGGATAGGGGGTCCGTCTACCGATCGGAAGGTCACGGGTATGATCCCCACTGTGGGAGCGTTTTTTAGATTTCCCCCATAGACACCAAGTAATGGTTCAAGTCCCAGGAAACGGATTCAAAAGCGTTTCAAATAAGCCTGAGATTTTCTATTGAGCTAAAATAAATAGGTTTAAACTAATGTCAATGTGAACCATATATCAAAGATACATCACTGCGATACTGTTATGAAATTTTAAATAAATATCTCACAAATCATCCATTGAAAAGAATAACCACTTGTGTTGTATGGTAAACCGTTCCAGGAAAAACGAACATCCAATAACACGATATTGTAATAAGCATGAACCAACACAATGAATATGTGTGTTTAATACAACAATAAGCATACAGTTTGTAACCTTCCTAAATATAGGAGGTTACCAGAAAACATTCGGATGCATTTTATAAAAGAAACTTCGTAGTTTTACTCTTTTTTTTCTTTTGTTATAGTCATATCTATCTGTTAGATCTAACCTTTATTTTTTATTGTTGGTATTTGTATTTGTCATGGGAAATAAAACGTTGATTCAATCGCTTTTCAAAAAAAGTAATATTGTGTGCCCAGGAAAATTAAAAAAAAGTATGAACACATGTCTGAACGTCTGAATATCTCCTTTTGTACGATACCAATGCAATACATAGTATATAGTAGCACATTATATCAGCACTAACAGCAGTTCACAACGAACAGCCGCGAATTTCCATTGCATACCATTATCCCATTTATGCCTAGCGTCTAGAAAAAAGGCCTTGGCAAACAGCGTAGACCCAGATGAGACGCCGCATGATGCAGCGCCTCATCTGGTTCTGCGCTGTTTGCTTAAAGGAATTTCCGTAACAAAAATATTCTATATATAGAAATAAATATACTAGATATCCCTAAATAAATTGATCCAATTTAGAAGGATGGGAGAGTCTACTAGGCATAAATGTGTTATGCAGACGTCTAGGAAGGCTCCCACGAACCTCGAAAATCCCTGGCGTCATTCCCCTGGCGGACTTCTAAGGCCTTCGAAAATGGCCCAACACAAACTTCAGTGCAGTCAGATTAACGTGACTTGGTTGCCACTGTTTCGATAGCGACCGTTTAGTTACGTGAATCATTGTTTATACGAAATCAGCGCGCGACGAAGCATCAGCTTACATTGTTTGGAAACAAAATGTCGGACTCGTAAATCACGTGCGAATTTTAACTTTTAATTTAAACCCGTATGGGGACCACAAGGCGCTGAGTGGCTAAGATTACTCCAATTTGTCATCGTAAGAACAGAGAATGTTTGACAGGACTTGTACATAAACACTTTAACGGGACACTTGAAACGTGTAAGGTATTGAGTTTCTATCAATCATTGGGTATATAAGGCTTTACTTTTCTTTGAGCTTGATAAAATTGGTAAGAAGTTTAAATACGACTATAACAAATTTATCGGAGAGCTATTAAGCCGGCGCTGTGTACATAGTTTGATAGGCATGTGAAATTTACAACTTTTGCTATTGAAGAGCTCTCGAGGACGCCTACATTAGGTCCACTCGGTTTGGATGGATTGATATACAATCTTCCGTTGTGTCAAATACAAGGGGCTTCACGCAACAGGGTGCCACGTTTCGAAGATAATTATGACATTGTCTTCAGCGTCGAGAGCGGTACGGGAGATTGTGTGATTGACAGAAGAGCTGTTTAAGTCATGTGCGAGCATGGTAGAAAGGAAATTAAAACCCTTATGAGGCATTCTGCACGTGTGATTCTCTCAAAAGATCTAAAGATGGGATCTATAAAATGGGGTCTGACGTGCACGTTGTTTCTCTCAACAACACTGTTGCATGTATGACATTTTTAAGAACGTTTTCCCCAAATGATCAACGCCTTTAAACAAATTGGATTCTTGACAAAAGCATGCTTAAATCACGAATAAAACGTTGACGTTATTGAAATTGTCCCAATACAAAGCTTTATCATACACTCTTTTCTTACGGGATGAATCAATCAACGGTACAAATACCATATTAAGACGTTAAGGACTTTGGCTGGAACAACTGATGTTTCAACAGAGAAAACTTGTTATTTTAAATACAAAATATGTACCTCAGGTTGGTACAGAACCGCATCACATTGGTAATGGCATCGTTGTTCTTAGTTCAGCAATGTCGACGCAGTCTTGCCCCGCAAAGCAAGATGAGCCATAAATGTCGAAATTCTAGCATTCGTCTAAACTTCCTTGCTTTCATCTTTATGGTTTATAGCCAAGTCTGTAGTCAAGAGGTCACAACTGCATATTCTTAAGAAGTGACACGTTCTGGAATATGTTAATATTTAATTAGAATATCATGATATGGACGTAATTTAAACAATAAAATATTGAAGCAAACTAACTTAACTCTGTAACATGACAAAGACCGAAGACATAGTTAAATGATATAAGTGTTTAATATTTTAACAGCAACACATGCCTTTTGTTCTCTGGGTCCACCAGAGTATCCATCTCGTTATCGCGAACCAATCAGATAACCTGACAAATGGACGTCAGACCGATTGCTGTGCTTATCGGCGAAATTGCCAATTTGTATCTCAACACCCGTCGATAAGCCCGTGAGAAGGGCCAAGAGCTATCGTTCAAGACTCACATCCCGGAACCAACCCGCTGCTTAAGTAATCAACATGGTGGGATAAAACATACTTTTGTAAATAAAGGTCGAATATCTTATAGCCAGGGGTTTATGATAGAGTTGCATTGAATATTGAGATTAGATCAAAACGGGGATAAACATGTGTCAAAAATGTAACAAGCCCAGTGTTTAATCGTTACTACAACGCAACGTGAAATAACATTCGACTCTGCAATGTAAAACAAACGTTTAATGTTTATGCCCATGTCAGCGTAAATTATATTGAATGTTTCATTCTTTTAAATAATTTCCCCTATAATTATATTTTTTGTCTTTGTACACACGATTAATGTAGTAAAATATTCTGCATCATATTCAATTCAAACATTATAAATCATAGGTCTTAAGAATAAGGTGGAACAAGAACTTATTCCATAACTGTACTATGTTGTCAGATCTAACATGCTAGATAACCGTGCCATATAACTGTACTATGTTGTCAGATCTAACATGCTAGATAACCGTGCCATATAACTGTACTATGTTGTCAGATCTAACATGCTAGATAACCGTGCCATATAACTGTACTATGTTGTCAGATCTAACATGCTAGATAACCGTGCCATATAACTGTACTATGTTGTCAGATCTAACATGCTAGATAACCGTGCCATATAACTGTACTATGTTGTCAGATCTAACATGCTAGATAACCGTGCCATATAACTGTACTATGTTGTCAGATCTAACATGCTAGATAACCGTGCCATATAACTGTACTATGTTGTCAGATCTAACATGCTAGATAACCGTGCCATATAACTGTACTATGTTGTCAGATCTAACATGCTAGATAACCGTGCCATATAACTGTACTATGTTGTCAGATCTAACATGCTAGATAACCGTGCCATATAACTGTACTATGTTGTCAGATCTAACATGCTAGATAACCGTGCCATATAACTGTACTATGTTGTCAGATCTAACATGATAGATAACCGTGCCATATAACTGTACTATGTTGTCAGATCTAACATGCTAGATAACCGTGCCATATAACTGTACTATGTTGTCAGATCTAACATGCTAGATAACCGTGCCATATAACTGTACTATGTTGTCAGATCTAACATGCTAGATAACCGTGCCATTATGGACTGTACTATGTTGTCAGATCTAACATGCTAGATAACCGTGCCATATAACTGTACTATGTTGTCAGATCTAACATGCTAGATAACCGTGCCATATAACTGTACTATGTTGTCAGATCTAACATGCTAGATAACCGTGCCATTATGGACTGTACTATGTTGTCAGATCTAACATGCTAGATAACCGTGCCATATAACTGTACTATGTTGTCAGATCTAACATGCTAGATAACCGTGCCATTATGTATGTTGTCAGATCTAACATGCTAGATTACCGTGCCATATAACTGTACTATGTTGTCAGATCTAACATGCTAGATAACCGTGACATTATGGACATCATCGAGTTCTAATCGCATTATGGTGAACAACAACACATTGTTAACCTATGAACATAACGTATGAGACGCATCATGCCGCCAGCAGAGCTCGAGGCCAACGTGTACTATTCAGCTCAAGAGCAACCATGCCCGCTATGAAGTCACGCAAGGTATCGTGGTCTAAAGAGCAGGTTGGTCTTATCTACGCCGGTCGCATATGACATATGACCCATTTTCGCATGCCGCGGCTCGTATGTTGTTTTTTTCTCAAGACTCAATAACCATTTCGGCAAGGGCTAATGGAACCCTGTAATCTTTTAAGAAGCAAAAACGTTATAGACCTTATTATGCAGCCTTAAAAAGTCTTTTATCTGTAGACTTAGTTTTTTTACCAGATAACGATTCTGATAAAAAATTAGGTTTGAAAGACAGATGAATTGAACAGTGAGTATTAATATTCTAAATCAAATCTATTATCAAAACAAACATCGTACCTCTGTTTCAAAAACCTATGCGGATAATGTTGAAAGGTAAACGACTGAAAAACAGAGGTTTTCGAAAACGTTCAGACTTATAAAAATCCATGGAAACGGTGTAGAAAGCTATGTATTCATCAGAAGTTCATTTTTTTAAGTTCTATATTGATCACGATCAAAACTGTAAATTTCTGTACTTTGTTTTGCAAATTTCATAAAGCGGCTGCTTTTTTTCAAACCTTAGAGGAGAATACAACGTATCATCGGGACCGTTGTTGTTAATACCAGTATACATTAAAACGATAGAGCTCGTAAACATCACCCACATCATTTTGACTAGTCGTTTTGATAGAAATCTGCACGAAGATTTATATGACCGCTCTTAGACGCGTTGGCCAATAAAAGGGGATTTATCGCCATTTTAATGTCCATTTGTTAACATAAAGAAAGAATCTATTCGGGAAAAATTTACATAAAAGGCCACCAACTTCGACGCAGATAGTATCTTATTTCGAACAGACACTGTGCTCTTGGTCTGCGCAATATACTGTGAAATAAAATGCATATATATGTCTTATTCTGAGAAAACAGGGCTTAATGCATGTGCGTAAAGTGTCGTCCCAGATTAGCCTGTGCAGTCCGCACAGGCTAATCAGGGACGACACTTTCCGCTTTTATGACATTTTTCGTTTAAATGAAGTCTCTTCTTAGCAAAGATCCAATTTAGGCGGAAAGTGTCGTCCCTCATTAGCCTGTGCGGACTGCACAGGCTAATATGGGACGACACTTTAGGCACTTGCAGTATGCCCAGTTTTCTCAGAACGCGACTCACATACTCGTGTACAAGACCTGTTGCACTTGTTTATATTGCTCTATATGTTTGGTAAGGAAGAACGCCACCACAGAAATACACGACCAATTTCTAATAGTATTGTTTATTTTATTCGTCCTATACTGGACTAGTTATAAAACGAAAATGATCACTGCAATGCACAACAGATGTTGTTAAAGCTGCAGAACACGCCATAATAATTACGCACCTATTAATTATCCTAGCAGGCAATTTGTAAACTTGACGTAAATAATAGACATACCTAATTCTATAGCAAATGTGTCACGTTTGCTGCGATGATTAGGTAATGGCATTCAAATTTTATCGCGATGTCCCAGCGGATATCGTAATTTGTTTTTTTCTTTTTATTTTACATTACATCTTACTATTAATTAACAACTAATTTGTGTTACCCAAATCAGGCAAACATTAAACAGATTCTGCTAACATGTTATAGTGTCATGTGCCAGTTGTAACAGTGTAATAATAGATCGAAACCTTTGAGCGGCGATACAGTGTAACATTCATTATATCCAATGGTGTACATATCGACACCCACGTGTTATTGTGCCCCGGCACTTGTCACCCTGGTGTCGTGATCCGCGCCATCGGCCGCAAGTATCCACAGAGTGTGGTCAGTCGATGAGATAACAACCGAGTGTTGTTTGCATTTCCGGAGGTGACGCCTTCTTAATAATGCGTTAACCTCGTACAGCCTTTGTCGGCGTTAATTAACACCATTCGAGGTCATTAAGTGACAAATACGTATAAGTATTACGAAACATAAGAGGTTTTGTTTGGTATTATGGTCATTAGATGTGTTTTTTTACTTTTCAACAACAACAACAACAACCTTTATTAGCATATAAGCATAATACAATGCTTTTTTTGCCACAAAACAGAAAGTTACGCAGTTCATTCATTAGACTATTCACTCTTGTTTTTCTTGTCTATCATGCCATCTCATGCCACGTTTCAGATTGTGTACTGGTACATGGGAAAACATTATAATTATTGATTAATAACACATGTTACATAGTACTAACATACTTAAATTTGTTAATCATTCATTGCTATACATGTTCTATCGACTCGTGTAAGATCTCGATATTTTCACACAATGAAATAATTTGATGACTAAAATAACAATTGTAAATTTGCATATATCTACTCGTTACTTCTTTCACACGCTGCTGAATATAAAAATATGGTATGGTGTCGAAACCTTGAATCTTGTGCATTTCGCAATGGCTGCCGAGTTATTTATTAGCTGGCATGAACGAGTCGAAATCCGCGGCAATTTACTTCGCAAAAAGCCACTTTTTACGAGTGATAAACATTTTAGCCTTTAGACCCCCTCTAAATGTAATTTACGATCTTTGTTCTGTAAATGTATATTTCATAAATGTCGGGGCATACCGTTTCAAAGAATAATGCAGGAAATATACGACCCAATAAATTCGCGAGTCGTTTCAAGCTTCCGAGGATCTGCGTTCTTTATAAGCACGGAATTTCCCGTAGAGCCCAGTCTGGTACCTTTGTACGGTACTATATCAATAAGCCTCCGCTTGTCTGTGTTTACGCGTATGCGCACATCAATCGCCTGTTACACTAAATGCCGCTTATTGTTAATTCAACACCATGTTATCGCTTACATGATCAAAGCAGCAAATACTGAAAAATTTTAACTAAAGGCGCGAGTTTCTGTCTGGATTTCATCAAAAATGAAATTAAATTCATTCTGGCAGGACGTGCGGTGGTGCTGGGCTGAACTGTCTGGCGCTGCTTTTCATACCACACACTCGATTTTCAAGAGCACTCACAACGACAGTAATTTGTGTCTGAAAGATATTTTATAATATATTATTAAAATACGCTAGGATCTGTTTATTCAAAACTTTAACGGCCAGTTTAGTGATTTATGTAACTTTATTGTTAACCCTGTGATATATGTGTTAATTGTAAACAAAAGTGTATGCTTGCAAAATTTGCATGTTCAAAGAATGAAGAATAACACTGCTTTTACTTTTAATTGACGATGCTGCGAAGCAGCTTGTCTAAGTTATCATACCGTGAAAAAATTCTTCACAATGGCGACCATGTAAAAGACCGAGCCAGTCCGATTGAGAGCTCGATTTTTCTAATCGGCATACCTCGCTGATTATCATTGACAAAGCTAAAGGAAGTTTAGCTATAAATAGGACAGCATATTTTGGGGAAAAGACTAAATGATAGTTTGAAAACGTTTATTTTAAATCAGTTATATTCAATCCATTATATGTTTATAGATCAATGAAACAATTATGCATTTTCTGTATTGTATTTGACATTTGTCGTGATTCTGTAAATAAATTGCGAATGAAAACGTGTATAATTAACGTTTAACGAGATCGTGAGTGTAAAGAAAACTAATTATTTTGAACCTGTCATTTGTTAACGTTATAGCGAGTATGGTATATAAACAGCATAATAGCCGTACGACATCTGTGCTCGGTCAGCAGCTGGAGCGTGCGCGTCGCGACCAAGGCGAGAGTCACCCGCAGAGGATCTTCTTAGAGGGAACTTCTGCGGGTGGCTCTGCTAATCCAGCTGAGTCTGCCACCCTCGAGCCGGACGTCTTCCACATTGCTGGGATTGCTGTCTTCCCCAAGATGCAGCGGTCTCGTCAACCGCTGTTTATCGTCGGGAGTTCGCTGACCCGGACCTGTCAGAAGTCCCGTCTGTAGAGGGACGGGGATAGTGGGACAACGAGATCACCAGTGTGGAGGAAATACGGGGCGGACCTGGGGCTGCTCTTCAGCTCCGAGCAGTCCCTAGAACATCGAGGGGGTGGCCCTATAGAAAGACCCTGGGACGGCGGTACTCAGTACGCTCAACGTGCAGGGGAAACCGTCTCGGGGATGAAGACGACGGCCGGTGACTTCGAGCGTGGCCATAAAGGCAGAGCGGCGAGCTGCAGACCCTTGGGAGCTGCGTCCAGACAGAATTTTGTCTACCATTGCACATTAAGGTCTCATCGGCCACCGTGCACTGGTCTATTTGGATCTAAATTATATCTTTGGCGAATACCCGGGCAGCCGGGGTAAATTTGACCTACTTTGGCTCAAAATTATTCTTTCTCCCCTGAAAGGTCACAGGGGCAGGTCGGACCTCAAAGACCTCGTGAAGAGGCCGGTAGGACCTGTAAATAAACTCTGATACACACACACACGACATCTGTGAAACTCGCTTCTCATTTTACAATAAACTTTTCAAACAGAATTACAGAGACACATCAGTGCACATACTATGTTTGATAATTAATTCGTTTGTTGGATATTGTTTGCTGTTTTAAACACATATTAGGTCATATCGCGGATATTTAGTTAACCTTACCATGTGTTCATGGGCGAACTCACGTATTCAAGTGCTCTTACGGCTATGTGCTTATACCTACTTTCGGGAATCATCATGGAATTAATACACCGTACTTAACAATCAAACATGCCTAAGCTTATTGAATTAGAGAAAAAACAATAATCAAAAGAGAAAAATTATATGTTCATGCACATGGGCATGTGAAATCACGTCCGTACACATAGCATCATTAACTTAGGAAAGGAAACAACGAAATATAAAGTTTGGTATGATATACATGTGAAATTAAAGAGCATGGTGTAATTAAAGAGCATGTAAAGTTTTGAAAATATCTGACGAAACGTAATGTTATAACCCACAAACGTTTTACTGTAACAGAACGTTTGTTTTTAAGATAAGTGGTACAGAAAATACACTTCGCATATCTTTTTAAAGATATTTCTTGTTATATTTGATCGAAAATGTAACCCGCCTCCCAGTTTCGCTGAATGGGTCAAGTTCCCCACGGATACTACTTCCCCGTTCCCCAAAATTTTGTATCGTACCCTAAATTTTTCGTACCCAATTTTGTTCGTACCGATTTTTTTACCTACCCGCATTTTTTTCGTAACCAAATTGTGTTCATATCCAATTTTTTTTGGCATAATTGTTGGTCCCAAAACTTTCGTACCCATTTTTTCCTACCCAAAGTGTTCGTACCCACATACACAATTGTGGTGATGTAGATAAACTTAAATTGATGCTGTTATATCCATACTTTTCAAAAGCATCGTCACACCAGTACTGTCAGTACTTTGATTTTTATTTTGGTCTGAAGTAAACGAACGGTTATAGGGGTATTCCATTAGGACCCGATTCCCCACGATTTCCAATATTTTGAGGTCGGGGACATTCGTAACTCAATCGGCGAAGGTCCTAACTCATTCGTAGCTAGTCGCGGGCGAGTCGTGAGCTCCAAAAAAATCGCGGCCAGTTTTTAAACGTGTTTAAAATTTGAACAAGACCTCCAAGACTGAATTTAATCGCAGTTGACTCGTAACAGTGTCGTAGTGCGTTCTTGGGCGTCGTAATGGAATCTTAGGTAATTCGTGACTCAATCGGGGAATCGGTGATCACGTGATCTGTCTACGAATCATTTACGACTTTATCAAGACTCTCAAGAGTTCACCCCGATTGAGTTGCGAGCCCGCTAAGATTCTCACGATTTAGTTACAAAACAGTTACGATTTTGTAAAGAATGATAAAGAAATAATATTTTTCCATCATGTTTGTTGTCGAATAACCCACAGTAAGAAGTATAGATGCGTAGGAATTAAATGACGAATGCGGAGCACGAGTGCTTTGATAACACAAATCTATACTCCTTACTGTGGGTTATTCGACAACAAGCCATCATAGAAAAATATTATTTCTATTCTTACACGATTCTGATTGATTTGCTTCAAGCTTTTGGACGTGAACTATATTGTCCAATACTCCGCCCTTCTTAGTACAAAGTTCACTATTTAGTGACGTAATTGAATTGTACAAACATTTGACGTCGTTTTCATTCATAAATATTTTGCAAATTACGTCACTTTCATTGAGAGCTACACTCATAGAAACTAAATGACGTCACATGTGTTAATTCTTCTGAAAAGCTGACATGCTATAAAAGTTTTCTTAATAACGTTTTTTAACAAACATATTCTTAGCAGGCGTGGTCATGCCACTTATCACCAAATATACATATATTTGTTGTTTCATTACATTTTTATACGTGATACATTTTTTACATTTCTTTAAGAGCGTGATTTAAGCACGTGCATTTTACTGCAATATTTTCTTTATTTATTCGGAACTATTTTCGAAACATTAAGCTCCGCCCATAATTTATTGCAGAATAACCCACACTTTATTTCCTTCTTTGTCTATAGAAAACAAGTCGCGTGCCGTGTTAGAATCAATATCAGTAGATATTGGTGCCGAATTCATGGGTGCGTTCGGTGAGGTCCTAGCTTAGTCATGACCGATCTGCATCGTTCGTAGTACAGTCGCAATAGATTCTTACACATCGTAGTGAAGTCGCGACCCTATTCGCAAGACTTCAACCGAACCCCACGATTCGTCGTAACTCAATCGTACCACTGGCGTAACTGAATCGCAGACTGTCACGAGTCTTCCCGATTCAATAAATGTGAGAAATCGTAGCGAATCGTGGGCTTGTTTTCGTAGTGGAGTAGTGCCATTATAGGGATATTCCACTACGACCCGATTCCCCACGATTTGTCCCGATTTCAAATATTTTGAGGTCGGGGACATTCGTAACTCAATCGGCCGTTAAATTCTGAGCAACCGAGCCCAGACTTTTTTAACATATTCATCGATGACCCTTGACCTCGATCAGAGTCTTGTGACACTCAAACACCTCTGAACGGTTTTGACTCTTGCCTTTTATCTTACGTAGTGTAATACCATTGCAATATGTAACTGTACACTGTAGACAATTTAGCAACCGTTAACCACTTGTTATGATGAAACAAAACTCTTCTAATATTCTCCAACTTAATCTTTGAAACATCGATCAATTGCGCGGAGTAACTACCACGGTAAATTGTTGCCAACCAGATTAAAACTCCTATAAAGAGCAACTCATTCGGACTTGTAAGCCGATTCCCGTAGTCAACACAAAGGCGCTTTGACTTTCCGCAATGAGTTATTACAAGCGAATCAATTAAAGCCATTTGAATGGAAGATTTACAGCCTTATGTCTGTCAGCTAAGACATCTTGCAAACCATGCATGCTGAAGGGAAATGGTAATTTCATCGTTCGACTTCAGAGGTCCTATTCTCCGGAGGCTCATTTTTACAGGAAGATTTATCGGCGTTTGAATACAGAATGAAATATTAGTTATCCAGCACACATTTCACATTCATCAAACCTGATTCCAGTTTGGTTGCTTCTGTCATTATAAATGGTCGATTCGTAGGTTTAACTTGTTGGAAGAGGAAAAAGTTTGTGATGAAAGTCAGTACAAAATATTGCTTCGAAGAATAAAATAACGTTCACTATCTCGTCTTTCATATGTTATTTAAATAAAAACAAAATTACTGAGTAAATCTTTACTTATGCACCAGTATAGGTTTATTTAATATACGTGTATACATTTAGACAAAACGCGTTAACATAAGTGTAAATTTGTTATCAGAACAACGTATTGATTCCAATATATGTTCCTAAATATTCCCATATACTATGTTCCTAAATATTCCTGCATAATATGTTCCTAAATATTCCCATATAATATGTCCCTTAATATTCCCATATTATATGTTCCTATATATTCCCATATTATATGTTTATAAATATTCTCATATAATATGCTCCTTAATATTCCCATATTATATGTTCCTAAATATTCCCATATAATGTGTTCCTATATATTGAATGACGAGCATAATCACTGTTAATCATGTCGTACTGTGTACGTATTTAGTTTTTGTACAGTTTGTATTATGTATTTTTATAATACATATGCAATTTGTCATTTAATGATGAATAAGTGTGTATGTCTTCCTTAATGTTGTCTTGGTTAAAATGTACTGGAACGTTTGTATGGAGACATTTTATCTCGAACGGTTAATGCAGTATTTCACGGTTGACAAACAAAACTTCAAACGTGATTTGCGGCTTGAGAAGACAGACTTTGTAAGTCAGTCAAATTGTTTATCTTAAAACAATGCATGTTTCATATGATTTAACGCGATTAATTAGGCTTCCAGGACACCAAGCACAAATACAATCTCGATGTCGGTGTAAAGATTGCAAAATCGTCTAATTCTGCAACCAAACATTAAAAAAAGAATAATGATGTATGTTTTAATGCCATTAACCCATGTATGCCGAGCGTCTAGAAAAAAAGGCATCGGCAAACAGCGTAGACCCAGATGAGACGCCGCATGATGCGTCTGCGCTGTTTGCTTAAAGAAATTTCTGTAAGAAATATTCTAAATATAGAAATAAATATACAAGACATCCCTAATTTTGGAAATAAATTGATCCAATTTAGAAGGATGGGAGAGTCCACTAGGCATAAATGGGTAAAAAAAGCACTGTTTCATGATCGTACAATGCTCACAAAGCCAATTAATTATGGAGCATTTGTTGTGTTGTAGTATGCCAAACGTTGGCACGTCAGACGTACACTCGAGGCACTGCACACCAGTACACAGGGTGTTCTAGGGCACACATACCAGCCTCCTGTTTCCCGCACGTCTAGGATGGAGAAGTAATTATTTTTCAAAGGTATTTTAAATGAGATTGCACACGGGCTGCTGAAATGGCGTTGACAAGCCGTTGATAGTTCACGCCGGTTTCCGCCGATGATGAAAGGGTAGATTAAACCCTATTGACGGATACAAATGAGCTAAGATAAACCAATTTATGGATCTGAGAGCGGACTATTACCCGAGAACAGGGTTCTGCTATAAACAGGCTTAGTGCCATATACATTATGATTAATTTAAAAAAGAGGACAGTTACAACTTGCAATGTTATTCCAGCAATTAGGATTATTTGCAGAAACGATTTTATTGTATTCGTGAGAAAATGTCTTGCCATCGGAAATCATATGCCATGTGTTTATTTTGCAAAACAAGTTGTTTAAAGATGTCTTTTAGTATCAACAAATCTGTAAACAAAATGTTTGAAGCAAATTTCACGAACTACTCAGTGATTGCATTAACCTTTTCTAAGAAAATTTAAATGCGCATTATGTATGCATTTTAAAAAATAACGAAATTAGATAGGAAAACAGACATACAAATGACCATGGGAATCTGAAGCGGACTACAATGACCGAAAGCGTCTAAGAAACGTTTGTTTAACATTCATGTTTTTAATGAACACTAATGCATTTTTATTCTTTACATAAGTCACATAAGTATACATCATTACTTGCTTTTTATGTAAGTAAAATTCAAATTACATGCCACCATGCTTGTATACGTGAAGGAAGTGCTGATATGTCGATAATGAATTTTTATCGCCGGTGCAGTTTTTCCTGCCATGATAAACGAATGATGTATTGCGCACAGATGTCGAGATCGTATAATACAACGAGCACTCATCAATTATTTTAAATTCGTTGCTATGGTTTCCAGTTGATGCATGATTACGATAAGCAATAGAATATCCATTAAAAGTCAATTTATGCTTGCCTACACGGTATATATGAAAGGGTTTCTAGTATAAAATAGAGAGCAGTTTGTGGGAGCTGTAAAACATTGAGAAAATTTATGAGATCGACTATTTGCTTATAGAGTAATTTCAGAACCCACAAACAAACTTTTAAATGTATGGCATACACGGTCAACACATGATTGTGACTTGTTTTAACCTTACAGGTTACATTTCATTGCGGGATTTGTCATGACATTTTTACTGTCCTTAATGAGAACCACATACAAATAACACAATCATCTTAAATTTGATACTAGTATTTGGCGGTAACGATAAAATGCGTGTTTTGCTCGTACAAGCACTTTTGGCAGAAAAAGCCACGCCCCATAAAATGGGGCCTTTTCACAGATTTTTGCATGTTTTGAAGTTTGTCATTAAATGCTTTATATTGATAATTGTAAGTATTGAAAATAGAAGCTCCAGTGACAAATCGAGAATAAAATTAAAAAGAAGAAAAAAAGTAACCCTCAACTGGGTTCGAACCACTGACCCCTGGGGTCCTGGAGTAAAAGTATAAAACATTTAGACCACTCGGCCTTCCGCGCTCATGCAATGTACGGTGTATTTTATACTTTATGAAAGCAATCCTCGTAGTTTCACAAAATATAACTGCAACAATAGAACTATCCAAATTATTCAATCGTTGCAACGCTTTATAACTTTCAGGTTTTTAAATCGTCAAAAGATGCATTTATTGGCTATTTAAGATTATGGTAAATGTTCAATATTACTGTTTCCTCACAAATATCATAACTAAAACGAAAATTTGCAAATCTGAAACATTTTTTTAAGTTTTTTTTTCAATTTACCAAAACGTGAAAAGGCTCCTTTAAAGGATACGGGGATCGTTAAAAGTATGAAACCAAGCTTAAAGGGACTTTTTGGTAAATTGACAAAAAAATAATAAATGTTTCCGATTTGCACATTTCGTTTTAGTTATAACGTTTTCGAGGAAACAGTAATGATGAAAATCTACAACGCATTAAAATATCCATTATAATTTATGCATCTTTTGACGATTTAAAAACTTGAACATTATAAAGCATTACACACGCGAAACGATTGAATAATTTGAGTGATATGTTGTTAACACTATATTGTATTACATTACGAGGATTGCTTATATTAAGTATAAAATACAATACACAGTTAAAGAGAACTGATGGCCAAGTGGTTAAAGTGGTAAACTTTTACTCCTGCTACCAGTGGTTCGAGCCCAGTTGAGGAAGGTTTTTTTCTTTATTTACTTTTATTCTTGTTTTTTACTGGAGCTTTTTATTTTCAACGTTTATAGTTATCAATTTAAAGCATTTAATAACACACTTGAATACATGTTAAAATCTGTGAAAAGGTCCCTTTAGTACAAACACGTGTACACGGTTCGGTTTGTCAAAGTTAAAAGGTTTCTAAACAGACAATACGCTTCTCATGTCATAGTCATTGAATTGTTTGTTTGGTTTATTTGTTGGGGCTTTTTTTAATCGAACATTTTTTTAACAGCAATGTTTTTGTTTAACTTGATTGCTTTTAAATAGAATCTGCTTTTTCTAAGTTCTTCTAACTAACAAAATATTCATTTTTAAAATATTTTCGAAATTCGAAATCTATAGATAGCAGTAAAAGAAAAGTAAAGAAGATAAACATGATCTCAATGTTGAAGAGTTTCTGTTTAAAATTTATACCAACGAACAATTGCCGAGGAGTAACGTGGCGCCACAACAGTGTTACAACAAGATTTCACTGTCATCCAAATGCCACAAACAACGTGTCTGAACAAAGCAACATCATTTAAACAAGTAATTAACTTGCTGGGAGCCTCGACTGTGAAAGTTTTATAAACGGTGGAAGCAGGGCTTTACACAAATTGTTACTAATGGTTGTGTCAGATGCTCTTCTAAATGATATGTTCGCTGACATGTTGAAATTAAACAAAATGAAATACCTCTTTCTTGTTCCAAATGGAAATGACGTGAGTCACCATTTCAATTCCTTTGAAGACGATATTATTTGTCAAGTGAGGCTGTGGTTATGTTGTTGCTTCCTAGAACTGACTGCATTCTACGTGTAAAAATCTGGTGTTGTTTTCTTGGAATTTATTTTCAACCGAATTCATATAGTGGTGGAATGATATATATTGATTTAAATTGTTGACTAACACTCGAATCACTCAATCATTCATTACTTTACAAAATATGTTTTTTGATTTGTCATTGAGCAACATATTAATTTTAGATTGATAATCATTTTACGCGTGGTTATGCTAACAGGAGATCAACAAAGCAATTTTATTTTACTTGGATACAGGTACCATGCATAAACGCCAATAAAATTTCAGTATTCCTTCAAGTTGATGAGGATGTTCACGTGTAAAATTTGTTATTGTGCTAACATTTCCAATAATCATAGTAAATATAGGTTTGAATACGAATTTACATTTCGTAAACATTAATATTAAAAGGGACAAATCCTGACTATTTTTGCAAATATTAAAAGGTATGTTCAACCCATTTATGCCTAGTGGACTCTCCCATCCTTCTAAATTGGATCAATTTATTTCCAAAATTAGGGACGTCTAGTATATTTATTTCTTTATTTAGAATATTTCTTACAGAAATTCCTTTAAGCATACAGCGCAGACCCTGATGAGACGCCGCATCATGCGGCGTCTCACCTGGGTCTACGCTGTTTGCCAAGGCCTTTTTTCTAGACGCTAGGCATATATGGGTTAATAAACCATGGTGTCCATACTAAACTGACAAATTCAGTACAAGAAGAAGAAATACGGCTGCCTTCTAATTTCATGATAGTAAACTTATATTTGGGAGCGCGGTATTCCCGATTTACGCATTAAATTAACCAGATCATAAACAAACTTGTCAAGGCAGACAGATATCATATCTCTTGGCTTTTACAAAATGAACCAATTGGTTTGACATTGTAATTTTGTCGTCGTGTAGTTTTTACACAAACATTTGTACAGCGTTGATGTTGGTTGGTACTGGGTTTCTTGCCCTTCCTGGTCACGCTTCAAAACGAGTTTTCAAAAGTTAAAGCAATTTATTTACGGATATCCTCAAGCTGACATAGTCACGGTATAAGTGGTACGTTATATACTGATATAATAAACTACATGTAGCACTGTACTTGCAATGTAACAACTGTATAAAATATCTTCAACATTTAAATGTTTTCAATTCTTCACACAAAGCCTTGCATAATCAACACACGTTGCATTTTGTTGAGATTTGACTTTAATTTGCTTAAAACAAAGAAGCTTTAATCACACTGCTTGATACTTTATTCTAATACCCCAAACAGACATCACTTATAAACCCAAAATGCTTTGAGTTGATCGTTTTAATGCGTTGATGATAGTTTTTAATCATTTTATACTAATAGATGGTGTTCTGTTATAAAATTGGTGGATACGAACACGAATGTCTCCCCTTAGAGAGTTTCTTGAGCCTAATTGTTTGCTATATAATGATGATGACTTATAACATGGGTATGTGTATAACATGTTGATATGTTTCATAACGACTCAGAAAATGTGGGATGGTTTTATATATCGACAACACCTATGAGTCAAAATGATATAGGGATTTTCCAACGGGATAGCAGGTTGCGTACGTACAAACTACCGGAAATAGTCATCAGTTTTCCACAACAAGCATACATCAATATAATCTATCAAGCCCATTTATCACTCGTTTATGTCTCCCAAAGTGCGACGTATACAATCTACTTGACGTTTTACATTCACCCTAATTGTTTATTAATAATGTATCTGTCGACAGCTGACATATGCAATGAGCGGGGAGTGTGAAGACCCAAGTCCCTCCTGAGTCTGGCTCGCCTCACTGGAGCCTCGGTCCTTTAATAAATGGACACTTGAGTGATTTATAAGATGAACAAACACATAATTAGGGTTAATGAACAGCATTATGGTACGATCATAGCTTGGACAAGTTGATAAGAATGAGGAGAGATAGTGAGAGAGTATAACAGCTGTTAATGTATGAAAGCCATTTGTGTAATGAATGACCCTAGTCACCTACTTAGAAAATTAAAAGTCGATTTTAATGATTATGAAAGCAGTATTTTTTTAAGAAATATGTACAATTGACAGCAGTTATTTTTTTAAATGTTTATTGCATGAACTTGGAAGAATGTATGTATTGATATCATTGTTTCGACAACTCCCTTAATTGCGTCAAAAATGTTTTCCTTTCTGCATCTGTACATCACTTAATACTCGCTGAATATGTATGTTTTTCAATAATAGTTAACCGACACTACAAAAAGCTAAATAATTATTCTCGTACACGCAACAAAGTACACTCCTTTGCTGTGTATTGCAATTCCAATGTACAATATTCATTTATATAATGTTTCTAATAAATGAAGTGCCAATTTCGGTTTACGTCGATGATGCTAACAGAGTGACACTGGCATTTTGTAACAATACAGATTGTGTGGCAGACTCCTTCATTACATTACATCATTGTACCTTGTCAAATAAAACCCAATGATACTTCATTATAAATGGGTTTGTGGGGAAACATCGCGCACTAAGGACGTAATTGTTAATGTCAACGCGTGTTATTTCACATCTCTGTATATAGCTGAAGTTTTTAATAAACATATCCGCTAAACGGAATTGTGGAATATTGGTTGAAAGCTGAAAGATATGAACATAGTTTGGAGAGGCCATTACTTTAAGTTGTGAAATCCACTAAATACATAATTTGTGGTACAAACTTGATGCATGTTTTATTTATGATAAAAACGTTGTTGTTTGACTTCCGACTCATGTCGGTTTCCTTAGCCACATCGTAGTAAAAACGAAACAACGTTTCAAAACAGTATCCACGCAAAACGTATAATTGATTAAACAGAATAAATAAGCCTACATAATATAATTCACGGACAGCCATAAACCATGTTCTGACAGAACTCATATAAATTAAAATTGTGGTAAGGCAACTTCTACCAATTAAGAAAATGATTAAATTCATATTTTGCGTCATGTCCTGCCATTGTCAATTGCGCTAATGCCACGGCCTGTCATAAAAAAACCAACACAATATAAACAATAATGTTTTGCATATTCAAACGTTATTAAAGGAATATTGTTTGTCATTTCTCAGAAATGTCAGCCTTAGCCATACGATCACCAGATGACGTTTATTGCAAAATTAATGTAATATATGAAACATTAACTGATATTCACGATGTACGCCTTTATAAATGTTATTGCAGTTAATTATTTCCATTCACTCAAACTACAGATCCTTTATATAAACATAAAGCTATAAATATTTTTCAATATTCCTAAATGCCTGAGAAATGAAGTGTCAGTTCTGATTCATCTAAACTGACACGTAAACGTGTAATGAAGTACAGTTCACGCAACGAAAAATCGTACAAAGTGGGTAACTTCTGGTAAATGGACATACTATCTTTTAAGTCACAACATAGAAAATGAAAACTAAAAATTATAAGTACACTGTTTACTTGTTCATATATGTTTACATTAATATCGTCACACGGTCACAATTCCAACTGTGTTTATAAATTTCAATAAACTCAGATTTGCTTATTGTATGTCGAGTATAACATTTTTCGCTTTTCTTTCGTGACTTTTAAAGATAATGACATTTATTCCTGATTTGTTTACAGACTTGCACATTTCGTATATTTTCACAAGTGGTTCGTTCTTTGATGAATTCACCAGCATCTATGAGAAAAGCGTCCTTATTTTTGCAACGTATACGTTCAAAGTGTATGTTTAAACATTTGGAGTATGTTATATTAAAAAATATATAGATTGTTTGCATGTATGCCCTAAGGTAGAAAACTGACCCACACGACGTAAACCATTGGTAAGGAAGAAGTCAAGATATATTCATTGCCAACTTGATCACAGTAATATAGAGAAAACATTGAGCAACACATCACGACTTAGTGCATCGTAAATGTATATTACAACATTATTTGTCTACTTATTGAATTTAAAAATACCATTATACTCAAACTATATCATTCTAAGAAAAGAAGGATTATGACATGGATTCTTTTAGAAATAAAACGGTGTCTGTTTAATATGCACAAGTCTGAAGACGCGGAAGAGGTCTGGTTTATTTATTGTCTTCCATGTGAGTACCTTAATGGGAATGCCGCCTCGATGTTTAGCCGATGATGGCAATAACGGAAATAAATCTGCGATTTTCCACCGAACTGTCACTCAAGACACACAAAATATGCCTGACCTATTGGCATCGATATTTGTTAAGACATAAAAATTTACATAAATGGCACATGTAAAAAATCAATGCTGGATTTATACCATACATCAAACAGGCGAGAATCCGGCGATCAAAGACGCCGTTGATTTAATTTACACTTCCCCATATTGGATTGCAGATTTAATGGCCGACACTCAAGGTGGTCTGCTTCAGAAAAAGCTTGCAAAATAAATACACTAAAACGCTTGATCTTTCACAGACGAGGCCCACCATTCTCCGGCTCCCCGCATCTCCCCGCGTATTCCACGGCCCGATCTCCACCGAGGTTATTTGCAACCCATGTTTATGCCCTGAGTGCTATTTTACACAAGGCTGCACCCTTGGATGCCCTGTCATTGTAATTGATGAAACGCATATTCCCATTATTAAAGGGCTTTCAAAATAATTATCACACCCATCACTTCTCTTTCTGGCCCGCTTGCTTGATTCACACGGGTTGACGCAAATTTGTAAATTGATAACGGTGTCATTATTTTGCCATTTCTTGTCACAGATTTTATTTGTCAGGATATAATACGAAATTTTGTAGGACTTTTATGTCTCCAGCTAGTGTGTGGCCAATGTTACATTTTATATTTGCTGTCATGTTATCTGATTCCGAAGACATTTCATTTACATCTGGGACATGTAACCGCGTCGGGTTGGTCACATTCTAGAAAGCGAACCGACTTTTATTCTTATTTAATTGATGCAGCGTTTTAAGGAACACATTATAAACAACATATTACATTAAAAAATACTGAAAATATGAATAATATCTTAAACTAATAGTTAAAAGCCTTCATGAACTTAACATACGGGTTTAACCAAAGCGCTGACATCATTTAAAGACGGTCGTCTCGGGAAACAATTTAAAACGTCTACAAAGGCATATCAGTATGACGATACGTTTTAATATATATTAAAGCAGTCACTGACACTGATAAATATCCTCATACTGCAGTGACACTGAAAATAAATGCAGTCTTTTGACTTTCGATCTTTAAGTATGACTTTCGATGTAACAACGTTGTTTACTTGCGAACATTAGAAAAAAAACGTATTTAAAAACTCTTCAAAAAGATGGTTAAGTTATAAGAATCAAACAAGTATTGTCACTGAATGTTCCGAATTTCCCAAAAGTATTGTTTTGACTAAACAATATTATATTGATCTTCAAACTGGAGGAAAACAGAATAATTGAATGATTTATTAAAAAACAGAAATATCAGTGTCCTCTATTGATTCATGACTTTCAACTTAAACAAATGTATACTAAGTTATGTATTGCATAAGAAAGTAAGCAAAAGGAAAATAACTTCATAAATATAAAAGAACGAGTTGTGGTTCTTGTTATCTGCACTTCCTCTTAAAGTATTGAATCAGTCTATGCTTATAGCGAGTTTACTGTTGCAAAAGCAGTTAATAACAACACAAATTTGACTCCTGATGTAGTTTCGGGAGCTTTAACTATTTGCTGTACTAGTATTCAATTAGTATGTAAAAGTTCATTTTAATCCCTTGAATGCTTGTTTTAATTTAGCTCTAATCTGCACCAAAATAGTCCACTTAATAAACGGGCTCTTCATAACCAATATGCCAAATATCTCTAAAAACACTGAAGAGAAAGTTAAAGTGCATACAGTATCAAAATATTCTTTGTTGATCTATTAGGTTTGACCTTAATATCGTCGATTGTTATGGGTTTATTGAAGAAAGGAAATGTATGATACTTTTACTGTGCACTTCTTTACAAAGACCTGTAACAATATATGAAGTGTCATTTAAACACATTGTCTACTTGTTTGTTATGCTTTTTTTCACAAGAGCATTTAATAATGTGGTTCTGCTCTGCAAAAAGATTAAGCAAAGAGCAAGACTTTTCCGTATAATATAGGAGTTCTTGTAACCTCTCCTTTCTCTAAATGTCCTCCATCAGTACATTTAGTATAATTTTAATCAATCCTCATGAAATTTTACTTGGCATAATTAACATAAATAATGGGCAATAAATCTGAAAATATCGAAGAGACAGCTATGGTCCTTATACTGGGCATTGTCTCCTAAAGTGTTGTATCATATGCCGGACGGTCATTTGAATGCCTTTAAACAGATGTCAAGGCTCTCAAATGAGACCCAACATACAGTACAAACATATACATGTACTTTGTATCAGTCATGCAAATGCTGCTTCCTTTTGTAAGGGCAACTTTGATTTGAAAAGAGTCAAGCAGATTATTAAAATGTAGAGCCCTTTTATATATGTACCATCCGTGAAAATACTGCGGGCCATTTGTTAAGGATAATGAACTTTTTGTATTACCAATACTGTTTATATTAAAAACTTCGAGTGTAATACCTGGTATAAAAAGTTTATGATTCTATGGTCAGGCCGTTTGGCGAAAAGAGTTATGACGGAAAAGATATTATCCGATAGTCAGGTTTGTTCTGGGCTGCTGTGAGTAGCTCATGTATCAGGAGGTATGTCCACTCTTTTTCATTGTCCATTCAGGTTTTCTTTTGGAGGCCTCGACGGCGACCCCCTCTAGAGGCTTCTTCGGCCGATTACAACAATACTTCATTTATGTAGTTTGTGATGGTGTCGACGTCATAGCCTAGGATGTTCAGGACTGTCAACTTGCTACCTATCGTTGCTTTAAATACCTCTGCTATCTCAAGATCTTGCAGTTTATACAGTTCAAATCTAATGATATGGTTCGTTTTTCAAGCGTATTGACAAATGAGGTAAAACAAATATGTCGAACATCACCAACAAAAGGGTTAAGTAAGAAACTATTGTATTACATATAGTTAAGCAGCTACAGCAGTTTTCACCGAGCGCTGGAAATAGCAACTCAAATTTTCGAATCGTGGTTTTTAAGACGTTCGCTACGCGACAGTCTAAAATCATTATTTAACAACTACCACTTACCATGGCTGGATATAGGGGTGTGTATATTGCTAAATACTGACTACATACAGGTAGTTAACTATCCTCGTTGTGTCATATATGCTGCTACATTTTTCCGAAGGTTGTTTTCCGCATTCTTTACTATTGATATTTTACACTGCGAGAACCGAGCGTCATGTCAGTACCCATCAAACTCAATTAGTACTGAATCAAAAAGTGCTATTAACATGTCCTGTACACCATTCACACACGAACATCAGAGGGAGAAGGATGAACATTTACCCACTGCCTGTCAAGTCCGATAAGCCCCCATCGAGATTGATAAAACATGCATCGCGGCGCCAAATGCGTGCACGGTAGATATACCATGTAATTGGCTCGACAACAAACCATGCGCGCCACCATCAACAATCATCAATCAACCGAAAGTGTGCGCTGTCAATCACGGCTGATATACGACCGCGCTGGAACACTCTGTGCTTGATCGTCCAGGTTTACGCGAGCGTCTGAAAAAACACACGTTCAAACAAAAGTAAAAACTAGTCCTCTTGTTTTGTATTTTAATGAAATAAATAAAACGTTTGTTATAAGTGATACTTCTTGATTTCAAAACGTTTACTATTGAGCGATTGTACGGTGGTTTTGTTGCATATGTTCGAGAATTCGTCAAGGTGGTCCGTAGAAACATTAACACGTACGCCAAGTAACAGGGATGCACACTTTCTCAGCCGATGATGGTACATCAGTTTCGTTCTTAACACTTTCTTTCTTGCGTAACTCAAACCCACTAAATAAGTAAATATAAGCATGGGACCATCCAGCGCGCACTAGTATTTTGATACGAGGAAACATATTATTAAATGATATTGTTCTTCATCTCCAATTGATGATTGTTGATAATTTGAATAAAATTTCACTCGGCAGTTTAAATGCATGTTTCAAATGTGAAAGGTCGCAGCAATCATTTTCTTCACGGAGGACATCGTGTCTCCGTTTAAATGGATATCATCTTGGCACAGGCAGCGTCCTTATGCTCATATTTCATATACCTCTGTTGCTTTGCGTAAATTACACCCAGGGAACAACACTCGTTTGAGCTGCTTTGGATGCCATGTTGTTGATTTTTAATCTACCGCGTTTGATTTATTTTGACAAGCGTGCCTGTTTTATTGATTAGTTTATATAAAACACGGCGCTATTTCTGCTGTCTGTTGTTGAAACGATTCTGTCAATCAAGTGTCTTTGTTTTTGTTTTCTCTATGACAAATGGTGTGGGGGCATACCAATGTGTCGAAAGAAAAGCTTGGAAGAACTGAATTTTGAAGGAAGAATTATTTAGACGCTAAACATTGCGCAACATGGTTATGTCTTGGTCTTCGCGATATTGACGTCATATCAATATTTTTATTTTCTTTGTTTCCAGGCACATTATTGTTTTTCTATATGATTCATCTTTTTTTCAGGAACGGTAATGATGTGAACTAGTATCAAACGAATCAAAGATCACATCTTCCTTTGTTGAACTGCTTGTTACAACAAAATACACCAGAAGCACGTGATACATGGTTCATGACGTCATTTCCATTGGTGACTTTTGGTTCGGATGACAACAGACCCATTCAGTATGACCCATTGTTATTTGCGTTTGTGTGTCATGGTCTGCAGGCAACACTTTATTATTATAATAATATTTTAGTAAACAAGCATTTTAAATTGTTGCATGAAACTATAGTTGACAAGCATTTTACATTTTGATATGAAAATATACAAAAAGTGACGTGTTACTTCACACCAACGATTAGTTTGCAAATTTACGTTTCCAGCAACACATACATGATCAACCAATGAAAACCGGTGAATTAGCGTAAACATACATATATACATATCATACTTGCCTGTGAGCGCTTTCAATGAAAGCAGCCACTTGATAAATTCACTTTGGCATTTATAATCTGAAATGTCGCATTTCACCAAGCTTATTGCGATTACCGTTACGTCAGTTGTATAATGCCTGTCAGGTAATACGATATACCGCTAACAATATGAACCCCTCCTTTGCCGTTTGAAAAGACCTTCATATTTTCACAGGTGTTGTATTGTTTCGTCGCGCAAAGAAATGATATTATTAAAAAAGAAATCACTTTTGCAAAGTGCGGGAGAATTACATTCCAGTCCATTGGAAATCATCTTGACAAGGCAAAGAGCTATTTCAAAGGAATTCGTTGTGAAATTAGTGCTCAAAGACATGCATAGTCACAAAATAGCCCTGGTTTTAATATAATTGGCAATTAATCAAATAAGGAAAGACGATCGCTTATATCATTGAGCACGGACATGATAAATAGGCATTATTTATTGCTATCATCCCATTATGTATTGTTTATGCTGTCAGGGCTATCGCTGCGTATAATACATCAAAGTTAAACTGATCGGGTGCTTTTAAAGCGCCAGTGACCCTGTCTTGGCTCGGAAAACAGTAATAGCGATATCAATACTATAATGATATCGTCCGCGAGTGTGTTATGTTATGAAATATCCTGTAAAGATTGTAGATAAATGCAAAGTGCACCCATTAAGTTTATTTATTACCATAGATTAACGCATTGTTTCATATGATACCTCGTAACCATGCATGCGGAGCAATAGGTTTCATAATTACTTACAACAAACAATGGCTCAACAGTTTTTTAGCCACAAAATGAGAGCTCTTTAACGCGTCTTTATTCAGATAATAAACGGTCATATATCGGAATATTTGTGTACTGGAACTCCTGAATGTAAACTCCGAAATTAAGACAGGTTTAGAATTTCTAATTACTTCACCAAAATTGCATCTCTCTTCCATTATATTTGCTTTACATCGTGGGAAATGTAGACGTTAGCTATGATTTATTACCTCGATCAATCCCCTGAGTGTCTTTTCCATCACAATTCCTTGATCTTTTGTCTTTTACTCCGTCCTAAAGGAGATTACATGTGATAATCGGCGATTTTTGATACGTCTAAAATTAAGAGCCCGAGGCATAAATGTCATAAATTGACGAGCTAGTCGGATTAAGGGCTAAAAGTGAAAAGTTTTAGATTAATTTATCAATGTCCGTAGTGTGGTGTTTCACCCGGGGTGTGAAATGGAGACTGATATTTCCACATCGGGAGACACGACAGAAAGTGCTTCACACGTCACCATACTTCTGGGGAAATCACAGATATTACAATAACCAACTTTCTATGATTTCGCTCTCAACGGAATCAAAAGGTCTTGTTCATTTCAAAGTAAAAACTGCCAGAATATATGTACCGGTAGTTTGAGTTACCGGTATATTAATCCACCACTCTTTCTGTAGTATTTTCTTTTTATGATATACTTTGCTGCGGCGCCATTGTTTCACCTGATTAATGCATGTCTTTTTGTTTGCATGTTTTGTTGCTATCGTTCTTGTCCCTTTCGTTTCTGAAAATTGTATAGTAAAAACACTGAAATAGAAATCACAACGAATTGCATCTGAAATAAAAATAAGTTTAGTTTCTGGATCGATTCCGAAATATTGACCTTATAAAAAACGAACCCAATATCTTAAAAGAAATATGGTTTGAACTGTTTTCATTTGGCCTGTTTGCTTTGGTCTCAATGTTCCTTTTACCGTATAAACAAACTAACTACATTGTATATCTTGCTCAAAACATTGTCACCACCTCATCACAGGTCTTTATTACATAGTGTCTTATACATAAATTGTAATTATTTTTTACAAAATGATCAATAGACAATATGATGAAACATAAAAATACACTTTTGTCAAGACGTCCTAAAAATCGAAAAAAAAGAGAAATGAAAGAGAGAGAACGCGAACCAAGCAATAACGAACCAGACACTATGGCTGTCAGTGAAACATTCGGGTGCATTTATCATTCACCAATAATGGTAAAATGCAACGCTTAAACAGGTTATCTCTTATAGCAAATGGTTGCGCTATGTGGGCGATTGAGAATTTGTTTATCCAATATTATGGCTTTAAATTGGATGTCACTCACGGGGTGTGCAGATAACTCAGATCGTTTTTCGTTTTCTTGTAGATTTAATTAAAATTCGAATTGGCAAATATGTCCTGTCATAAAGAGCCGTATGTGTTTTATGAATACATTAGACCAGATTGCGGTATCTTATATTCCCGTTTCCTGCACGACGTCACGGGATAAAATATTTAATCACCGTTGATAGACAGTTCGCTTATTCCGTTTGACAATGATTATCAGCCATGTCACATCCATTGACAGAAAATATAACGGACCCGGCATTAGCGCGAACATTATTTTTTAATAAATTGTCAACTATCTGTTACGATTAGCGCTCTGTTGTGTGTGTTTTTTTTTAAATATTACAAACATGGAAAAGGACAGAGTAATATTGTTATATCTCCGCAAAGATACCCCCTACGGATGGAATATTTTGCCACTAGGCAAAATATAGTATTTTAAAGCTATACATGATAAATTTCAATCCGTTTCAAACGCGTATTATTGTTATAAAGTTACTTGTTCGCTTATCAAACTTTGAAGAAGCCGACTTTTCGTTTTGTTTTCAAATCACACACAAACATGAATGGCTAACGACTCAAAGCCCTTATTTGTTTAGGTTTCTGACTTAAATCACAACGATGGATTTTTTTTGTAGTGAAGAGTCCTTTTGTGTTTAAAGTTTAAACAGACATTACAATAAACAATACAATTTTCGGATGGTACCTTGTTCATTTTTCATTCTTAGTTTAGTCAAAGACAACAATGCGTTAAACTATGGACTAGTTTTTCTACCCCTCTAACTATTAAGAGTGGTGTCACTCAAGGTTCTATTTTGAGCCCTCTCTTGTTTCTAATTTATATAAATGATATTGGGTTATTACTTAACCAATCAGACACAGACGTGTATGCTGATGACTCGACACTATATGCTACATGGGCAAATCCTTCAAAAATTCAGACTTACTTACCAAAATGATATTTATTCCATACAAACATGGTGCACCCTCAATAACATGATGATAAACCCTAATAAATCAAAATGCATGCATATTGGCTGAAAACAAAAAATTAAAAATATCAACTTTGATCTGAACATAGATAATGATAGAGACTGTCACTAGCCATAATATCTTAGTACTTTATATCGACAAACATCTGCAATGGAAAGTACACATTGATAAAACATGCTCTTAAATAAGCAGTAAAATAACTCTGCTAAAAAGATGTCAAATTATCTCACGTTTGATATGAAAAAAATATTTCATAATTCATATATTCTAACCACTTTCGATTACTATTGTACGATCTGGGGCAACACTAATAAAACCAATTTAACAAAAGTGAATGTTTTACAAAAACGCGCAGCGAAAGTCATTCTACAAAAGCCAAAAAAGACAACATCCAAATAATGGTTTTTACAGCTTAATTATTTGTTTTTTAATAATAGATGTAAATAGCACACGGCAATCTTAATATATAAATGTGTCAACAATCAGATTCAAGAATATTTAAATGATATTATAACTTTTTCTCAAAATCACAAATATAATTTAAAGGGGCCTTTTCACAGATTTTGGCATATTTTGAAGTTTGTCATTAAATGCTTTATATTGATAAATGTAAACATTGGATCTTAAAAGCTCCAGTAAAAAATCAAGAATACAATTTAAAAAAAGGAAAAAAAGTAGTCGGTACCAAGGCTCGAACCAGTGACCCCCGGAGTCCTGGAGTTAGTCTGAAGTAAAAAGGCATTAACCCTCTCGACTATTCCGCCGAGTATACACAGAAAAAGTATTTTATACATTATATAAGCAGTATTCGTAGTTTCGTAAATGTAAACGACAACAACAGAACTCTCCAAATTATTCAATCGTTTCGCGTTGCAACGCTTTATAATTTTTAGGTTTTCAAATCGTCAAAAGATACAAATAATGTCTATATATGACTATGGTAAATGTTCAGTAATACTGTTTCCTCACAAATATCACAACTAAAACGAAAATTTGCGAATCTGAAACAACTTTTTTCAATTTTGTCAATTTACCAAACCGTGAAAAGATCCCTTTAAGATCTGCCATCCATAACGATATTGTTAATACCAAAGCGAATACAAGTTATAAGAAACGAGCTTTTTCATACCATAGCATGAATATTTGGAACAGTATACCAATTGGAATAAGAATGGCATGCTCTATCTCTGCTTTTAAAAGGAAATATAAAGCACATTTATTTTCTAATCAATGATATGTCATGTTATTTTCTAATCAATGATATTTCATGTGTGTCTGTTTAAAAGACAAAATGTGTGTTATGTATGGGTGTAAGAAAATATTGTTTGAATGTTTTACTTGTTATAGACCTATTTGTGTATGTTATTTTAAGAAGGCCACATTGTAAAAAAGTATTGATTAATCTGCATAATATGTATAATGTGTCATTGTCTTTATGTGTAACCTTCTGTAAATAAAGAATTTTTTTTATTATTAGCAGTAGTAGTAGTATTATTATTATAAACACACATACAAAACTCCCCCTATAAATCATCAACGGCAACGAAACGACGTATGGAGCGTGCTTCAGAAGCAACTAGGCTGCATAAAAATTGATTATTGAAATGAGATGACATTGATTTAAATAAATAAATAATATCAGACCGAATACGGATCAGTATTGGCTTGACCGTTGGAATCTTTAGACATGTCACCGTTGTTAGTTTAAAAGCCACATTTAAAACAGAGCATTAAACAGTGAAGATAAGTATTCATTTGCTTGATGCTAAGAGCGACAAAGTAAGTAGAACATGTACACACAGTTATTTCAATACTCATGTCTAGTAATTTAATGGGTTATATTTAAACAGGTAAATCCAGTTGGTGCGATAAGCCAATGTAATTTTGCAGTGATTTATGTAGTGAGAAGATATTATCTGTGCTCCGCTAATGAGCGCCTCTCGTTAGGAAGGCAATGTAAACTCACGGTGACATAGTCCATGCAAAGTATTCATTATTGCGCCATTGTATCATGTCAATCAAACGTAATCTGTTTGATCTGCTACTTTGTTCTACGGACAGGGTCATTAATGGAGCATGATCAAAGATTGCGGAGGAATAAGCTATACAGATACTATCAGGCGAACTGTTCTTCGACAACACATATTACAGTTGCGCCTGACGGTAGGCCCTTTGTGATCATGATTGTGCCATGTCATTAGGAGAACACTCGATTTGTTTGCGACGTAAAATATTGTTATGTCTGTGAAAGGCGTGCGAAAGGTAGATTTAATTTAAATTTCCACATGTCATTGTAAACAATTGGGTTTTTTCAATATGGTATTTGCCCTAAACCAATGACAGCGCCGTTGAAAGTAAAAGCGTCGCGCCCGCCACATAAACATGGGCCGCGCTCTTCGATAATGGAGCTTAATGCATACGTGTAAAGTGTCGGTCCAGATCCGAACAGGCTTATCAGGGACGACACTTTCCGCCTTAACTGGATTTAAGGTTAGCAGTGACTTCCTTTTAATAAAACTTCCACAAAACGGGAAGTTTCGTCCCTGATAAGCATGTGCGGACTGCATTGTCTAATCTGGGACGTCAATTACGCACGTGAATTAAGCCCACATTTTTTTCCAAGTTATATTGATGTGATCATTGATGGCGGTGTAAGTGGTTGAAAATGCTCTTAGCCTTTACCCAATTCCTAATCCTTTAAATCAGAATTGTTTTTTATTTTATGCTTCGAATTTAGGTATGTTAAACATGGCTCTTTCATTTTGGATCGAATATTTTCTAAATTCAAAGTGTAATACTATTAATAGGTAAACGCTTTTATGCAAATGTCAGTTTAACCAACTAATGGAGGTTGCACGGGAATACTCATATTTAACCGTTGTTAGTTACATCAATTACATGTATTACTACACTGAAAATTGTTATGTATTGCAAACGTGGCAATATATCAATTCGTTATCAGATGGTTTCAATAGTTACTCACTGCTTATGGTATTATGAACTAAGAATTATTTTTTTTTTAATTGGACGAAGGTGAAATATTGTGCGTGTAGTCAATACTTGCCATTAATAGAATTACATACTATGCGGTATGTCACGCAAACAAAATTAATAGCACATGATCAAACATCGTGTTGATCATTAGAAACTACATGTATTGCAGTATGCATTGTAAGTATAGTTACACACTTGATCATTTATTGGGCATCAAATTCATGATGTTTAAAGAAATATCGAGTTATGGAAGAAAACAGAAAACAAAAATAAATATTTAACAAATAATTTTGTAAAAACGACAAAGTATCTCGTAATCACTCCTTTTTATATCGTTATTGCGAGATACTTTATTGTCGATACGATTTAGTATTTCGTACTTTTGGCTTTTAATACCGTAACTAAGACTTCTATCTCGCAATTACGACTTTTTATCTCGTAATTAAAATTTTAATCTTGAAATATTGACCGAGTATATCGTAATTACTACTGACTTTATCATAATCACTACTTATCATCTCGTAATTACGGCCTTGTTTTTCGTAATTACGACTTTTTAACCCCTAATTACGACTTTTAACCCATAATTACGACTTTTTATATCCAATTAAAGACTTCGTATAAGTATGGTTATAACGCCTTTTTTATCTCGTAATTAAGAATGTTATCCCATGATTACGCCTTTTGATATCGTAATATACGACTTCAAGGCTTTGACGGTATTAAAGGCAACACATGAGTGCTCTACTGGTAAAATCCCTTTACACCAAAGGTTGTGTATTAAAACATTCATACATCTATTTATATATACACGTCTGATTAGTTGCAATTATCAAAAACCCAGCTACTAACCTTGGTTCGCTGGGAGTTACAAGTATCTTCAGTTTTGTTTTTTAGAAATCTCGGGATCTAGTGTTACATACAAACGGTAGGACTTACAAAAGGATAAACGACATACGAAGGTTAACCTATAGTCCCCTACGCTTTAACTTTTATTTTGTAATAATGACTTACTTAACAGTCGTAATAACGAGATATACAGTCGTAAATACGAGATAAAAGACGTAATTAGAAATAACTAAGCTTAGTAGTACGTCTGAAAAAAGTCTAAATTACTAGACACACAATTGTATTAAAGCGGAAATCCATCGAAACGTCGACATAAACAATCGTACGTACGAAATAAAGAGGATTTCATGAGAGATAAAAAAAAATCGTAATAACAATATTCTTAGTCGCAATAGCGACATTATTTCTTCTGTTGTTAAGTGATTTGGCCTAGGACGCTTCCATATGTATCTTATATTTTAAGAACAATTGGTGTTTTCCAATAAATATTCGTATATTTGGCTTAAAGTAACGCTGACAAAAGCCTGTACTCCTCGGAAAGTCAGCGCGAACATTATGTATACAGATATCCATCAATTATAAAGTAAGTTTAAGCCGTGTGTGACGCCATGATAATGCCAAACTATTTGCTTACACGGATTATTTACGACTGGTCTCCCACCTTACACACGATAGCTTTGATCCTCGCTTGTCGTCCTGTGTTTGCAAGACTCTTAAGTTTAAAACGCAGTGTCATATCCCAAATTTAGAGTCACAAATCTCCAACTACACTGAAATATTCCTTGTATCAGTAATAAGATGCCTTAACAAAAGATTATGCATTCTTTAACTGTTAAACTTGTTTGCCCTTTCCAGCTGAAAACAGCTAAAAAGCAGATGGTTTTACATATTAAAGTGGCCTTTTCACAGATTTTGAAGTTTGTCATTAAATGCTTTATATTGATAAATGTAAACATTGGATCTTAAAAGCTCCAGTAAAAAAATCAAGAATAAAATTAAAAAAAGGAAAAAAAAGTGGCCGGTACCAGGGCTCGAACCAATGACCCCCGGAGTCCTGGAGTTAGTCTGAAATAAAAATGCATTTGCCCTCTCAGCTATTCCGCCGTGTATATACAGTTACAGTATTGTATACCTTATATCAGCAATCTTCGTAGTTCCGTAAATTTAAACGACAACAACAGAACTCTCCACATTATTCAATCGTTTCGCGTTGCAACGCTTTATAATTTTTAGGTTTTCAAATCGTCAAAAGATACATATAATGGCTATATTGGACTATGGTAAATGTTCAGTAATACTGTTTCCTCACAAATATCATAACTAAAACGAAAATTTGCGAATCTGAAACAACTTTTTTCAATTTTGTCAATTTACCAAACCGTGCAAAGATCCCTTTAAGTTGTGCGTTCATGATTGCATTGCATGAACACGTTTTTTTTTTTCTCGTAGATACGGTACGCATGATCACGGTTATTAAACCGAACTATCAAATCGTTGATGAGGTATTTATTCATTTCTTTCGTTTGTCTAAGACGTTAAACCACTTTTCCATTAACCATGCTGCCGTGTCCATTCGACTGTCTGCGTTTAGTCCGGAATGTTGGCAATGAATAGAATGTCAGGCTGCAACCTCGTCTAATACAACAAGAATCCTTCAAATAAAGGATACATTTCAAAATACGTGCATGAACACACTATTTGAAACTAGGTATTGTATTATACTCAACACAACACGCTATATTTTAATCGGTTGCACCAACAGATTCATAACATCAATAGATTTTTAGATGGCGAAGATCCTCAAGAATTGTGATCATTAGGTGGTCACTGGTCAGTGAAATAGGTCATTTCGCACTTTATGGCACGCAAACAGGAAAGCCAGCCATTAAACAGAAGCAACTTTATTCGTAATCTGTATTGATTGGTGAATAAATTACCTATTAAGCCCCCATTCTGGACGACTTGTCACAAGATTAATTTGACTGGAAACAATAATGGTATCACAGGTCTATATAAAATTTCGTAGTTGTTATTCCTACTTCGTCGGATGACAATTTTATTGTTATATATTTGTTGCTGAAGTTATTTGATACCGTAAAACGTCATTACAATGTCGCTAAACACGATAACCACGAGTTACGACAACCGTAAATCTCTCTCTACAAGATATCGGAGTTTCAAAAAGAGTCTCTGACATACCATCCACCAACTAATCAAACGCAACTCAGTAAATTATTCTGATTTTCTCGTATCGTTTTCAACAGAGGACGCTAGGCAGTTTATCTCGAAACGATACGGTGGTTTATGAGACAGGGAGCGATAATAAAACGAGGGGAATGTGAAGGCAATATGCCGGGGAAATTTGCGGCAATTTCCTCTCGCTTGTGAGTTTACAATGCCTTGTAAACGGATCTATCGCACAGAGAAGTGTTCCGTAAAAGCTTCCTGAGCAATTATGGCTTCTAATGAATTAGTCATGCTTGAAAATACAATATAAAAAGTTTCAAAAGGCTATTGATATAGTGTCAATTGAAAAAAATATGTTTGTATTGTTTTTGTCAATGGCATTAAATTATCGTGTATGATTATTTATATTTGTATGTTCAACTGAGTAGATACAAGTGTGCCAATTGCATATTTAACTTAATCATGTATACGTTCTGGGTCGAATTAAAACATTTCAACGTGATTTTGGCGATTCTGTTTTTATTCATTAAATAAAATATAACCTATCAACACTTACGCGGTATTTGTTTTTTGATGGAGCTTTGTCAGTGATCGTAGTGCTGCTAAAGCATATACCCTAGACCCAGTACAGTAACTGCCAATTGTAAGACTTGTTTCCACAACACTGATGTGGCGATGTATTTTTCTTGTGTTGCGAGTAGCACAGAGCCTGACTAATTTATTGCACTTCTCTGGACACTGATCACAATACAGGGACAAGAGCAACTAGCGGCGATATTACTGTCGGTCTCTCGACGCTGAGCAGACGTCGGATGCTGTCTCAATGCCGTTCAATTCTCGGATAATCCAGGGAATCAAATACCGCTTAATTGATTCCTAACGTCAGCTGTACACCGTCATAACACAAATTGATGAGTATGGTTACAAGACTGGGACATTAATGTTGTCAACGTATTGATCCCCACTGTCAGCAACAATCAAATGGACGTAGGAAAACTCTGTGTTGTTTGAAGTGGTGATGTTCCAGTTGTTTAGCAACACAAGTATCCTGGTATCGTTCTAGACCATTATCATTATTAAGTGTTTTGTAACTTACTAGGTGCTCATAAAGAACAGGATTTCCTTATTTGACATTACTTACATACCAGAAGTAAGAAAATAAGAAAAGAACCAACAATAAATGTTAATATTGAATTCAAAAACATGTAGCACCAATAATAATGTACGTCAGCTGTTCTTCATAAAAAAGCATTTTAGATTTAACACTTCATATTTATAATTACATTTCAGTCTCATTGTAAACAGTTTTTATTCAAATAAAGTTTAATGATGCATACTGAAGATCTGTTAATACATGTTATACCTGAATTGTAAGTGGTCTCCATATCAGAGCTGCACGAATGGTCCTCGAGTACGTGGTGTTTACCGTACAACCTGTGGATTTCCGCAAACAGACTCGCCCCACAGCTGTATGCTCAATCCTACTCAGCATGATATTATACAACCGTCATTTCATGTGTACCCACTTGGTGCAGTCAGAATATCACCTGCCTTGAACTACACTTGGCATGCATGATATAACTCCAAACATAGCAAGAACACGTTTCAATACATATTGTTATCAGCAACTATATAAACATTTATTTCGCAGTATTTAACTATTACCTTTAGAACGCGAATTGATTCTGAAGATAAATTTCACATGTATGTGCCTGCGTTAAATCTATATCCCTTTTAACATGTTTAACTTTATTAATAACAACATAGGAGTTTTATTTCCAAATAGCACGTTCCATACACCAGTAGTATGCGTTTTCTTAATGTGTGTATATTATACATCGACAATACTAACACAGATGATCTTCTATAATGCGCGAATAAAGAAAAAGTAGATTAACGAGGTGGTATACTTACATTATTCGGTTAGTACATGAAAACGTTCATTCTCATTTGCTATGTATTACCCGGGTGACGGGGTCTTACGTTTGTCACTGGACAACGAGCGTCTACACGCGAGTGAATATTTAAGCTTGTACTGACACGGAAAAACAGAAGAGAAACCCGTACCGTTTCGTGCTGAATTGAATACTGACATTGTACCGAATTGTTATTTTAGAGAAAAAAAGATTTTTGTTAAACTCAGAGTACATGTTCTTCGGCGGAATAAAAAAAGACTAATGACACATTTTTATACATGTACTTGTCTTTTGCAACGAATCAACATTGACCTATTTGATATGTATACTAGTATATGCTTATGTTTATATGTTAAGCACATGCATTCGTTCCCGATAGATTTAAAAACAAACTGTATAAATGGTCAAATTAAACGCTTTAACATAACCCTGACAGACATAAACGACAACCTGGACAAAATTGAAGCATGGTCGGTGAAGTGCCAGAAAGGTTCTACCAAAAGACCATAAAACTCACAGCAAAACCCAACGGACGTGTCTGACGACTTTCAAATCAAAAACCAACGGTCCTGTATACTAATTTTATTTAAACATAGTGCCAGTTAACAAAATCGATTACTTTTGATGATTTCCTGTTCACAGATAGCATTTATTTATTTTGTTTTGGGGGTAGGGTTCGAATCGGAAGGAAAAATTGTGCTTAAAGAAAAAAAAATGCATAATTAGTAAGCAATTTTCAAAATATGTATAAATAGTAAGCGCACTATAGTTTTCGGGGTGAAAAAAAAACGGAATTCGTAGAAATGATCAAAATGTTTTTTTCTGATAGTGCATACGACATTATTACCCGGTAAATGTTTAATCATCCGCAAGTGCTATAATTGCATTTTGTTGGAGGTTTCACTCATTCTTTATAATACATTCGTGCGAATAAATTCTACATTAACAAAAAATATGTGCCTTTAAAAGTAAACATTGCCACTCCTAACCATACAATTCATTTTAAATTATATTATAATACAACAAGACCAGTGTTTTATGACTGATAACTTAATGAAAAACATCAGGTGGAGCCAATTTACCAGAACGTCGCTGTGAATACATTAGCTCCAGTGGTTGTTCATAAGCTTAAAAATCTGCGTGTAATCCTTTGATTATGCTACTTAAAAATTAAATTAAGGCAATAACGTGCCTTGATAAATAACGAGTTCCCATATCGGAGATCTTATACGTCTAAGCAAAACATTCCGCTTGAAATATCGCGGCTTGGCTCTCTAGAAAATGATTGTAACATTCCAAGGAGGCGATAAAGAACAAATGAAGCCATATGCTAAATGTGTAGCTTGCGTTTTTACGACAGTGTGGTAATATACAAGCAAGATATTCGTAATAATTAGAGAATGCCACGTCCTTTACTTGCTTTGATCTTCGACCTCTGTCTTTTAATGTTAAATGTTATTAAGTTGAATGTCAATAGACATGAAAGAGAACTGCGAGGCATGGTATATAACACAAACAAATTGTGACAGCAATCAGGCAGGATGCATACGTTGCTTACCCGTATACTCGTGATTAAGTTAAATATCAGCTTCAAAAACTGAACAACGTCACTATCTATTATGGTTATAATATAATACATTTATGTTATAAGGACATGATATCAGACCTGGAGTTTCCGTATTCTTTATACTATAATGACCGAATTATATTATCCTTCACATCTCTTTCATATCATGATCACGTCTTCATTACGTCCTTCTACCTTGTCATGTTATTTCGTCTCTGTGAAAACATGATTTTAACCCAGTTCGTGATGCTTTGAAACTACCTCCACTATGTTTTGGTTATTTAGAACTTTTCAAAACAGAAACGTTGACATTCGTTGATCATGTACTCCTAAAAAAGGCCAAACAGAAAACAAAAAGTTTAGACCTCATTAAATGTTGTCGTCAATTTCCCTTTCTAGCGAAGCGATCTCGCATCAAAAGTTTGTTTTCTTTCACTGCTTTAATCGAAGCATAAACAATTTACGCCCTCGGTGTTTTAATTGATTTTCTTTTGAAGCCGATTACCCAGTCATCGTATGAGTTCTAGAACTGAGTTTACAAAGGACAAAACGGTTAAGACATTCGATTGTTTTAATTCTTCCCTATTGAGGAGTACTCTCGACTAAAATATTTGATCCTGTGTTTGGGCTTTTACATAGGAAAGTCTAAATGATTTTGACCTAAGATTGTATAAAATCATTAAATGACTCATGATAAGTGAGTAGACGTGCAACACGCTTGTGTCGTGGACTTTTAAAATCTTAAGTGTCACGTGAACACACTCTATGACTAACAATTCAAGACACCATTGCGATCTTGTGTTATGGAAGATGTATTTTATGTTGGAGTAAATTGCTTGATGGTTCCAGTCTATAAATGTAGCGGCTCTCTCCGTTCAAGTGTTCGGTAGCTATGCCAAGCGTGACGTTGGTCTATCTCGTTTCTGGGAGGCATTATACTATCTATTGGACGTTTGAAAAGAAAGAGATCTTCCAAAAAATGTAAGATTTTCAACTTTAAATAACTTGTGTATTTTTTGGCGAATGTATACGGCAATGCTCGCCGTTATTAACAAGTTAATAGTAAAACAGTGTACAACAAAACAAGTTTGCTGGGAATATTACGCTGTTTTTGCACTGAATTGAAAAGATATAAAATACTATTAACTTATTTTAGATGTGCGAACAGACAATTTGTTAATTCCGTGTATTATTTTATATGAATATACGGTTGCACCTGTAATTTTGTCGGTATTTTGACCATTCAATCCAACAAAACACCTTTTCATACGGATAACGAAACATATTTCAGCGTTTATGTTTCCCTGTGGTGCCGACTCTTATTATTTCAGTTGGTTGCAAATACTGATCAATGTTTTGGTTACATTTGACCAAATAGTTGTCTATGTCCCCCTTTTAGTTTCGTGTTCGTTTGTTCCGATGAGGTGTTGTCTTGCTGCGAGGTTCGAGCAAACGCGCATAAACCTTTGCTAACAGATCTGGATTTTTTTGTGTTATGTAATTGTCATTGTAAGTTCGTGTAAGAATGAGAGAGTATTTAATAGCGATTGTATTTACAAGTAGCACCACCGCGGCTTTTACACATGTTTCTTATATAAAGTAAAATGAACAAAACAAAGACAGACACATAACCGAGGCAATCTTGAATCTCTATCGTGCAATTTATGTATGAATCGCAGTAAAACCGTAATAGTGTTCTTATGTTTTATGTTAGGAAATAAATATGAAGGGATCAAAAAGAGATAATCACAGAAACACATATCAGCTTCCCTGTCGGAAAATTGCTGCACCCCACCGTTAGTTGCTGCGTTATACTCGCATATCATGACTTTTATGAGTTGTGTTGTTTTATGTCTACTTTTATATGCAATATTCAAATAGGACTTAAAGGCAGTCTGTTGTCTGCGTTCGATGCCCTTAGTCTGATTTGAGTTGTTTGTAAATGATTCTGCGTTGGATGGTCGTTTGTGAAAATGTGAGAGTTGAAATAAAAAGGTCTGCAAATGCATAATAAGTTAGTCTTTGAAATGACTTAGTGCCAAATTTTACAATCAAAAGAACTAGATTGTTATCAGGGTGTTCTTGTAAAAGAACTAGATTGTTATCAGGGTGTTCTTATAAAAGTTTATGCTAATTAGGATCAGCTCACAAAATAAATAATGTATGTACATGTATGCAACTTTTATTGTTATAACACAATTACGTGAAAATTAGAAATGTCGTACTACTTGTGCAATTAAATGGTCAGTCTTGATATGTTTGTTGTGTCTCCTTTTAAAGAAACTTTTAAATATTATTACACATTCGTATTCATTACCACACGCAGAAGTCATAGTTTTTATGAGTGCGCATGCGCAGACTTTGCCTAAGACGACCGGCGACTGAAGAGATATTAAAGCTGTAAACAAACTGTTAAAACAGCAATTATCGCGCGTAACAATTCGACGTAACTGCCATCCAGTAATAACATTAATGTTAAATCTTTATATGGCAGACTTCAAGTTGTGAACAACTTCACCATAGCAACCTTTACATCTGCCGGAACCTAGTATAGCGCCTTTCTCGTGCTCGCGTCTTGCATCGACGCCAAATATGAGGCGCGTTCAGACTACATTGTAACAACATGTCTGGGTAAATGTGTGTGAAACAAATTCACAATTCTGCACGGACATCAAATGTGGGGAAGTTTAATCTTTGTGTCGTTTCGAACCAAAACGTGACATGTTAATTTAATAAATAAATACACGGAAGGAACTGGAATCTCAAGACATTCACCATTGTTCTGACGGTATCTTGTTTTTGGCGATGTTACTTTGTTGTCGAATAGTTTATGTATGCATCCAAATAAATGGACATGTATCCAAAAGCAACCTATCTTGATTTCAGTAACTGGTATTCACCATAAAATGCCACTCAATTGAATAAAACGTCGCTATAACATAATAATTATCCTTTTTTATCCAACACTATCCGCCGATGTCCTATTATTCCAATAATATTTTTCCTAAAAACGTCACTTAGAAAAAGAGTATATAAAATATAAATATAAATATAATTATAATGCACTTTTGATGGAACCATGTGCCTTTTGAAATTCTATATGGTTGTTATATAACCGATGAAAATTCGTATTACGCAGCTGCCTTTTGTTCCACGAGCTCTTTGAAATCTTTACTCGCTATTGACTACCATGCATGTCTTTATTGCTTGCTAGAACTAAAACAAGACGTTCGAATGACGTCGCTGCTCTGATATCATATGCTGCCACAAATTGCTTGTCGTCCGTGACAGCGCGGATAATTTCCTTTAACAGATATCGGCTACGGCAAGGTCTCGGAGACATGGCGTTCCGTCGTGTTCATTAAACGAGCTCGATACAACCTATAATTCCCGTCATTTGTTCATGTCAAGACACTTCCTTCCTTTTGGCTTTAAATGAATGCATTTAATCGCAGTGTCGCGAGATTTATAGAACCTGACCTGATAGCACGTGACCGTCTCGTGCAACGCGTGCGAGGAAATAACACGGTGTTGGAAAGTTTTGCGGTGGGCGTTTCAGCATGTCACTTCGAATGTGTTTATGGGCTTTAAAGCAAATGTCATGGTTACTAGCAAGTGTGCAAAATTACGACATACCGATTGTAGATATTCATACGTATTTAATAATATTAAATCATAATATTGGGCATGTATAGGGAAAATATTGTTAATGAATATTGACATGGTCTGGTTTTCGGATTTGTTTCCTGTGCAATTTTCGACGTACCGCTAGCTGTCTCACCGAAGTTTTGACCTTACTCCTCTTTATCAACAGCCTATGCAATGTTGGATAATTTTCCCGCTAGTAGAACCGAATACATCAAATTCTACAGCTGCACTGGCCAAAGACAAGCATAAGGAGGCAGAATCTCGCCAAGTTTTCGAACAATTTGGATTGTATTATACTTGTATGTTAAAGGGGCCTTTATCACAGATTTCGGCATGTTTAAAGTTTGTCACTAAATGCTTTATATTGACAAATGTAAACATTGGATATAGAAAGATCCAGTAAAAAATCAAGAATAAAATTTAAAAAAGAGAATTTACAAGTAACCCTCAACAGGGCTCGAACCACTGACCCCTGGAATCCGGGAGTAAAAGTCTACCACATAAACCACTCGGCCATCCGTGATCATACAATGGATGATGTTTTTTTTACACTTTATATAAGCAATCCTCGTAGTTTCACAAAATATAACGACAACAGCAGAACTCTCCAAATTATTCAATCGTTTAGCGTTGCAACGCATTATAATTTTCAGGTTTTTAAATCGTCAAAAGATGCATATAATGGCTATTTTAGAGCATGGTAAATGTTCAGTATTACCGTTTCCTCACAAATATCGTAACGACAACGAAAATTTGCGAATCTGAAACAACTTTTTTTAATTTACCAAAACGTGAAAAGGCCCCTTTAATGTTCAAAGTTTCGTATGGTGCGTTTTGCATGCTAATGACTTTTTTTTTAACATTTAATTATTTATTCAAATGATCATTTAATACAAAATTAATTTAGATATGCACTTTCGGCGACAATTAATGGTACATGTATGTTTGGATAATTATTTATAAGCAGCCACTGGAAATATATTTCTTACATAACAGTATACATACATAATTGAAAATTAATTGTATATAACGTTTGCTATAAGGTAGTCATTTTTGTCAGAGACGAGGTCAAGTAGGCGAGAAGACCCCTGTTGGAAAAAAACGCCTCTTTTATGTGCGGTAGCAATCTCGTCAACAAAAAGACGTGTAATAAGCATATACTGTCGAAACCTATAATTATAATTCTTTGTAATTTAACAGCGTTCAAATCGTGAAATTCAATTCTTTTAATGTTCGTCCTCTTTTGTCCAGTAGAAATGAGGTGATTAGGCACTATATATTACATTCACTCCGTCTTTGACTGTGTGCACTTATTGGGTAATCCGTATATAATGTCCTGCTACTATCCGATTGCCTTTGTAAAGATAATTTATGATCCATGTAGCCGTTATGTTCTACACATCAGAGCCTTTGGGGTTAAGAATTTTCAATAACTAGTTAAAGCAGTGATGAATAATTGCGCTTTGTGTGACATTTGACGAGTATTCGTTATCTGTGATCTCGGCTAATAAACCATGCCGCTAAATACATGTTGTTGTTTTTTTACTAGACATTTCGTAGTCAAGGAGCTGTCATTTGACCCGAAACATATTGTCCGTTGGTTTAAGTCCCCAAAATGTTTCGGTATGTTTATTATGTTTTGGTGGAGGTGTGCGTGTGTGGACGGGGGGGGGGGGGGGGGGGGGGGGTACGTGCATGCGTGCGTGTTTGTTTGCGTTTGTTTCGAATCTCCGTGCTTTATTTTTTTTCTTCTGATAGATATTTTAGTTGTTTTATGAGATAATACAAAAATACTTGCTTTTACAGCGATGACGAGGGCAGGTGCCATTAAGCAAAGACCTCATTAAGCAAAGACCTAAGACCTAGAATAAACAGATTGGAAACTTCGCGCCTTATCGGGCTATCTCGTGGCGGGGTTTTTGCATTAAGATTGCGTTACAATAATTAAATAATTTATTCAAATGAAAGGCAAACTAGCTTATAATGTTGATCTTAAATACTTTAAGCCCGACATGTTGACTTTATTTGAATTTAAACTTGTTTTACGTTGTTACACTATTTAATCAGTATTTTATTCAAATTATATATTTTCTTAACCGTATTATGAACAATCTTTTTGGAACGACATATTAGTGAAAAATAATAATTATTCTGATTATCGTCATTCAATTTGCATTACAACGATAGTAAAATACATCACAAAAGTACAATTTTGTTTTTGAAAACGTATTACTAGCACATGTGATCAGGATTGTCATTGTTTGTTTTATTGCAATATTTGCGATGAGTCTAACCTACATACACTTTTACTCCACGCATTAACACAAGAATTCGACGAACTCAAATTTCATCAACAAGCTTGTCTTACGGTGAATGTAAACACATGTCATTTGGTTTTAAAAATATTGTTTTTCCAGCATATTTTTAAGGCAAGCATTTTGCACACTGTATAGAGTTGATTCTGAATAGGACGCCTTCCGTTATCTCGAATATTAAAAATAAATGACCAGTCTAGACGTAGTGTTCTTTGCAGTATGTGCACAGACTAAGCAGTGTGTAAGTATTTTGGTAAATTGCATAACAAACGCAAAGTATACACTGAATGCGCAAAGAAGAGCGTACACAAGTATTTTGGCAAAACAAAATGGAAACAGAACGCCAAAGCAATAAATAAGATGTTTCATATACTGACAACAATTCAAACGATGCTGGTGATAGCAGGCAAACACATTTTGACCGAATCTACTTTATCATTAGACAATGTAATTATAACCATTCGACACACTCATTTTTCATCCATCTATCTCGACCCGTGTTTCTGACATAAAATTCATTTTATTTCCTCTCCATGACAACCAATCCACAACGACTCCTGACTGGTTGAGGTGGCTTTTATCACTTGGCGCCAGTTGGGTCTTTGAGTGTCATCTATTCTAGCCATGTTCGTTGGTAAAAACGAATTGATATATCGGCAAATTAGTATTGTGTTTCAACGACAGAAAAACTAATGTGTTTTATGTCCAGTTTCTGTTATTTGAATTGCCAACTAGACAGCTGGTGTTATTAGGGAATCCCGGGAAGACATAAACATGAGGGTCACTATGATTCTTATTCGCGGATAGACGGAAAAACACGATATTACAAGATGCTCATGCAGCGTTTTTTTTTTAATTCCGAAAAATGTCCCCACCCCTCGGGACCCTACCGACAACCCCCGACACCACCCCCATAACCCCCGATGTTAACTGGATGGTAAATTTATGCCTATCGATTCGATATTTTTCATGATACCACTTCCGTTAATAATGCCCTTATTAAGTTTGTAATGTCAGTATTTATTGGTATATCATTATATTCATCATTTATTTAACATCTGAGAATGGCAGGAGAAAGATGGACTTTCTGTTTCTGTTCAGTACACAATTTTATTTTACCATAAAATAAGAAACATATCGACAGGTATTGGTTATCTTTAATAATGCTTTATTTATTAATCTGATTTAATTGGCATAATTTTGTTGTGAGCAATATATTAACAAACTTTTATTAATATCTTTATATATTTTCCTTCATTTATTAAAAAAAATCAAGTGCATTTTTTATTATGTCACCTTAGTTTTCGCGATGTTTTCGTTGCCGAATTCATCAAAATGCATGGTGTGATTAAAAAATAGTTATAAATATAAAAATATGTATTTTAAGTCATTTTGTATGACAAAGTATCCAACAAAATATTAATAACATTTGTTTTTATTTTTCATAAAATATATTTTTATAATAATTATACGTTTTAAAATTATGTCAAAAATTGAAGAAAACACCTTATACATTTTATATGCAAATTAAACTGTACGTATAACTGGTAAACAAATATCTAAATGAACCGTTTTATTTCTTATATTATAAACATTTAACTTTAGTTGTTTCTTTTATTTTATTTTTTATACAGTCGCCTCCTGATTTATTACTGAATGAAAAATGAAAATAATGTTATTCATGTGCGCCATTATTAAAACAAAAACAACGAACTGACTCGAGCTGTTTAAAATGTGTTTGCAAAGCCTTAGTCCCGTGTTAGTTTTCATCTTACATGTAATTTCATCATTTGTAATTTTCTACACCGGAACATATTTTATATACGTAAACGAGACATTAAATCATTAAGTCTGCCACACCTACGTCCTACGGTGAAAAAGCTTCACGTGTTCAAACAGAGCTGCACAATCCCAACTCTATTACTTCGTCTCGACGATGGGTTATCCTTTTGCCTTGCACACATCGGTATAAATTACTCGAGCGAAGTGTTTTAAGCGTAAATCGCATTCATAAACATGTCACCATAAAGTAAAGGCAGTGTCAGGTCAAGAAATAAATTATTTAAATACTCACAAACTAGACTATGTAAAATTATTTCAGCTATCTATGTGAAACGTTAAAATCATGAGCCCATTTGAAACGCACTCGCGTTTTCAAGCATAAATTATATTGTGAAGTTATTTTAACTGGGGGCTGGAGGGGAATAGGTTGATTTATTTCTAGTTTTAGGGGTTTTATTTCCTCTGTTTTGGGATGCATCAGTAAAACGAATAAAGGATAATTTTCATCGGATTTAATAATCTGACATATGTTATAAATGAAAACAGAATAAATCATTTTATATAAACATTTATAGGCATTCTAACTATTATTTCACTCATATTTTCTGCATCATAATTTGTAATTTTATTACACCTTGAATTACAATTACTCATAAACCAACAACAGCACATAATCTGAATATTAAATAAATAAAAAGCACATTTAATTTTCATTATCTTCAACATGTTTGCAACATATGAACAACTTCAAAACTATCAGGTCACAAATACGCGCGTCAGTTCTTTTAATAAATATCACAATATTCTACTGATAATGAATTTAACTCCAAATGAGAGAATAAAATATCAGCAGCAATGGCAAGGATTGTCCACTGTTTTTACTAAGGCACTGCTGCCGAGCCTATTCGTTGCCCGTACATATTGTACGGAGAATAATACAGCCCCAACGACGACAACGATGGATGAGGTGGAAGTCCGGGTGGCATATTAGCCATGGCCGATTTATACGGGTGATATCGTCCACTCGACAAGGCCGATCCACCGCCAAGCGGACTCAAGCTCGTCGGGTACATTCTCCGCAATGTTTCCGGACTGATGTTGCTACCCGAGCCTAAATACCCTTGGAGACCGGGTAGATCCCCGGGGGTGGGGATTGACAGTCCCAGGGAGCTGTAGGCACTGAGAGCGGACTCCCCACCGGAAGTGTGCGTTCGGAGATGTTGTAATAACTCTTCGGATGAATTAAACCGCTTTCCACAATAGTCACTTCCCATCATCCAATTACACACGTGTTGTTGTCCATGTTGTGACAACATGTTTTGAGCATATAAATTGTGTAAATGGGAAAGTCCAAGAGACGCCGACGACGGGATGCCAGATAACGACGAGTGAAGTGGATTTGAACCTGGAAGTCCAAACAGGCCCTGTAAAGCTTTTTCCTGTGAACACTGTGTACATCCGGGTGAGGTACATTGTGACAGATGTGAGCTGGGATGTACGCCTGATGACATACAGTTAGTACAATATGGATCCTTGCACCCTGACATACCGGGAACGGGGGCCCTTAATCGTGCATACTGCATGTATTGTGACAAGGCAGCTGACGAGTTTGACTTCAATGCCGCCTGGTGTGCGGCAAGCGCATGAGCAGACGCAAGACTATACGCACTCTGACCCGAGAGGCCGAATGGATATCCGGCAGCTGCAAGAGCCTCGGCAGAGCTCGGAAAAGAGCTTCCCGGCCCGTATGGGTAACCAGGGTAGCCCATGGGACCGTACGGAAGCCCCGGATATAGAGAACCATGCTTGATTTCGGGCGATGGTGACCTATTGTCCCTCCGCACTGGAGATTCGGATCGCCTGCTTTTCGGGGAGTGTTTCGTCTCCTGAACCTCTTTAATTTGCTCATTGGTCTTCAAACGAGGGCTTGACCTGTCATTGTTTGATTTTAATCCGCTGGCTGATGAAGAAGACAAAGGTCGAGATGTAACCGAATGTGATTTGTTATCGTTATCAGCCGATTTCCGCCCATCCTTTGTCCCTAGATTGTCTGAATGAGATTTCACCGGCTTTGGACTAGACGTTGATATGGGATAGAAATTCGGAATGTCCTTGCTAACACTAGAAGAAGACCGATGACTTTCGCTGGACACTCGTCCGTCTTTCTCTTTCGGGGAACTCGTTTTCAGGTCTCGCTCGCTGGAAGTCGATTTCTGTGGGGTATCTTTCTTCTCCAATGGCGGTATGATAGATTTTGATGGTGGGTCTTTCCCTATGCTGCTACACGTCTGTGCCAGCAAGGCCAATGGGCTGTTCTTGGCGTCCAACTGCAAACAGAAAAACTAGGAGTTATTTCAAAGAATATGACCATCGTTGTAAATAACAATACACAGTCGTATATTTATGAGCGATGGGACAGAGGCGAGTCTGTAAATAATATTTGGCATCATCATTATTTCGAGCCTTTACAGAATCCCATCTGCCAACACATCCTTTGATAACATGGTTTTCGATTTTCCCGAGAATATCGAGGATCTAATTTCTGTCTAATTTGTTTGGACTTGTAGCATAAGTAGATATTGATTCTTCTGTCACTTTCCTCTCCAATATAACGTTAGTTTAGATCCAAGAAAAGACTTACTAGTTAAAAGGGCTGTCGGAGTATCCGAGTATTTTGGCAAAGAGAACGAATGAAATTTGTTTCTGTTTCCGTTAAATAATTAATTGATTTACCGACAACCTATGTTAAATAATACAAACGAATTACCGGTATATTGTGCTATGAATGTAGTTGGAGCATAAACCTTAACATTGAAGAAAAAAATTGTCAGATATCAGATTGGTGTATTTTTATATTATGCATTACATCAATATGTTTATTATAAGGATTCATAATTTAATAATTGATGGCAATATAAAATTAAATGAATAAAGGACTTACTGTTGTCGGCAGGGGCTGGAAATAGTCCGGCGGTAGATATTGAGAAGCCGACGCCGGCAGCATGTTGGATGTATCGTAACGATCTGTCACCGGCATATCATGAATTTGTAAACAAGTTTATCCAAAAGTTTTCTTTCAAATATCAGAACAATAACTACTCCCAGATCACTCCACACACTATATCCACTCTCAAAAAACAGCGCGGCGATATAAACCGTTGACAACTTTGATAGAAGTTATGTATCACTCGGACAGAAACAGTTGTCAATCAATTTACTGCCTTCTCTGTTCAACGATTTTCTTTCTATGCCGCCCATATAGTCGCTATTTCAAACGCTCAATTCCGTACATTACACGGTAAGGATTGTCAAGATTCGTTTCCGACAGTTTGACACTTGTCTTCTTTCGCCGCGTTTAATTGGTGGGAAAACTCGTTCGTTTTCAATAGGAGGCGTGTCATTAGGCGGAGGGTTTCGACCAATTAGAATGCGCGTTATAGAATGCAGTTTCGCCTAGTCAGCCATGTTATGAACTCCCATCAATCTTTTCAATAGCTATTCTGTCAATCAAAAGTAATTTATAATACGTTGGGTTTGTAATGGTGTGTTCAATAAATCCAAACATGTTGTTTAGCTGTAAATATCCGTAATAACAACAGCTTGTTTTGGCCGAAATGTATTCAGATTATTATTGTGAATATTCCTTTGTCCATTTATCGTTTGCCATGAGACGGTAAATCAAAATCATAGAATAGTTTTGTTTTTAATTCGAAAATTAGCACACTGACGAAACAGCTCTACCTCTTGGATATTCTAAGAAAACCGGAAATGTTATAAGAATGGTTAAAATGTGTAAAAACACAATACCATTCATTAAACATGCATGACTTATTAAAATACTTTTTTCGAAGTTTCGATAAGAACAACGTCGAAAGCATATTCGTAAATGGGAAGTCTGGTTTATCATCTGCTACAGGCGTTTTCCCGCTTCAAGCGCTTGGCCGCGAGTGCGCGGATATTACGGGGCGCCACCACCATATCAATCAATCTAATGTTAAGGTGTTTATATGAAGATTAAGATTGACGTGTCGAAAGGCTTCCTGTCTTATGTTTGACAGATTGAACAATTAAGCGGCAACTTCAAAAGAAAATGGCAATATTCTTATCAGTAATGGTAAATACCTGTTGAAATCCGATCTCTAGCGAGCAGGTTGAACAATCCCCGATACATGAGTATGTAGTAATCGGCGGCCGAAGAGAGGCTAAGGTTACCTAAACATGCTCGCAGATAAAACACAGAGCAATCTTGTCTGAAAAATTTAGTTTTACGACAATGGCTAATGGCTTAACTGTCCGTATTGTTGGGCCATAATGTTGGCAATTGATAATTGATTAGTTGAGATTGTCACATTAATACGACACGGCTCTGTGGCTGGTGATAATTGGGCTATACATAGTTGGACGTAACCGTTTGTTCTGCGTTCTAAATCCCTTTTTTTAATGGTCTACGCTTGTCATCTTTTTGTTATGTATTTTGAAACACATGACTCGATCTGATCTGAAAGATTAAACAATGCATATCTCTGTGACAAATCCACAATCCAAGACCCATTAGAGTTATCTGCGTGCTTGAGTCTATCGCCCTTAACCTGAATGGTAAACGCTGCATTCTTGAAATAAAGTGTCGCGACAAATTTATTCATTTAAAGACACGATTAGGGCACGTTTTATTATATGAAAGCATTTCACATTTTGACATTATATTTTACTACTTTAAACAATACAGATTATATCAGCAGTGACGATGGCAAAAAACAAATCTTCGTTTGGCAGAACATCCAAAGGTATTAAAGTAGATTTGAAGGCATATACTTAACATCAGGTTCATACATCCGTTTTCTCTATAGTGTGTTGCATCTAAATTATAATTACCTATAACATCTAAGTTGATGAAAAATTAATCCGAAACATTTTATGAATAAATTTCACGATTATGTGGTCACGAAAGTAGTCGATTTTCCACGCCTGTCATCAGCCTGTTCCCAATGATTAGCGGGCCGGAATAAGAAGTCAAGGAATTTAATAAGGCGCGCTTAGGTGGTCATTGTGAAGCAAATAGAATCAATCTGAGCGCAGCGGAAAGGCGTTAATTCGGTGATTGACGTGCACGACACGAGGGCAAATGCTCGTATCAGCAAATGTATATGTGTCAGAGATTCCATTGAGACCAGTACGGAGAGGATTGTGTGCGCTGTCAGAGCCTCTGTGTTGATCAAAGGCACTCACGGAGATGTTTGACAGGATCTGGCGCAACACATCTCGCAGGCATGCAACTAAGTAAGGGCAAACTGAAAGAGATGGACAGGGTGGGCGGAAAGGTATCAATGATAGTGTTGTCACATTAACGTATATCGGTACCACAAGCGCGTGTAACAAACCTGAACGTTAATCTGGGAGACAAACTACCTCTGTAATAAAAGATGGATAATTAGAATCGAACAAAGAAAAATACTGTCTATAAAACTCTCAATGTTTGTTTTAATATAAAAAGACTTACACGGGATCAAACTCGTGAGGTTTATGTGCTCTTGTTGCCAGGGACGTCATAAGAACCTCGACACGTGTGCAGGGAGTAGACTGCATAGGCATGGACGGTCTATAATTAAAAACGTGTAAAACTAGCATTTATCCTTCAAGTTGTCAATCTTAATTAGCAAACATTAGAAGACAGTCTCCAAAACACAATCTATCAAGACAAACTCTCTTTGAGGGAGACTTACATTTTGTGGAATTACTAATTCAAGCCTAAACCTTTGTTTACTCACTGAGCCTTTGAAGTAGATACACTAGAAAGAAAACTCATATATACATAGAGATCAAAAATACATTTAACGGGTGAAAAGTTTTAGTGAATCCACGCACAAAAGATATCCGGTCGGGGTAAATCCTTGTTATGAGCAGGACACCCACCCTGTGTGTATACCGGCCTGAAAAACACATTAACAGGGCAATCAATCAAGATCAAAGGGGCTCCTCGAATATGTCAATCACCCGGATAAACAGCTTCCAGCGGCCTGAAAGCCTCAATCACTCGTCGAGTGGCTCTGGTTTTGTTGTGCAAGTGGTCGGGATTATTCATCATGTTTTGTGGCGTTTGTGTGCATGAAATACGACTCTGTGATTGATCGAGACCAAACGTCTCAATACACCTGCTGCGGGTCTTTGAAAATATTGTACTGAACACAACGTACATGTTACGGCTGTGAATACATTTGGTTTAAATCGCCCGAGCTGTACGCGTCTATGACGAGCCACATATGCTGCTTGAAAACCCTGTTGTGAGCATCGGGCCCAATCATCAACTGCGTGCGTACATTATTGCATCGACTAATCGGGAAGCGGACAACGACAACGAGCGACTAACCCCGTGTGTGTTGTGACTATGTATATTCAAACTAGTAGATTTGTGTTCATCGTCAGAGAAGAGTGTGTCCCCGAGTGTGTCACTGACAGGTCAACATGCTGCAGCCACAGGTAATTGAAAAAAATTTGGTCCTTATATATATAATCTTATTATATATATATATATATATATATATATATATATATAAGGACCAAAAAAAATTCAAGTACCTGTGAATGCGTCGATAGCAGCACACGCAATCTGCGGCACAAACCGTTTAATGCTCGATATTGGCTTGGTATGTGTTATATGACGATTCACTCACTTGTTATGTCTTGCTAATTCCAACTTTTTTTCGGAAATTGTCAGAGCACGAGTCGCATAATTATGCTGAATAATACCACGTTTATGGGAGCGCTATCGCTAATTATAGCTGTGTATTATGCGGCATAGAATCACATGGTATGTATTTGAAAAACAAACCACTGGCATTTTGACATAATACTGACCAGCCCTACAATCCCGACAGTATTTGTATGTGTATTAATATGTGTAGATACAATCAACGATTGTTACAGAGCGCACATTGACAGGCATTGTACAATTAATAAGGTAATGTTAACACATACTCACACTTTGAAATACATGTATGTTTCGAATCTCCACGCAGAGTTGTCGTTCCTTGATCTCACATAAAATCTCTGCCATCACAAGAAAATCTTACCAGATTTGGTAGGATTTTATTTGATTGGTTTATGTATAATATTCTGAAAAGGAGTATTATTTTACATTTTGAAAATAGTGTATAAGTTCATAATAAAAAAGCCTTACCTAAGTTGGTTTTTTAAAGCAAAAGTAACAACGGTAAAATTATTGAACTACGTGGCTATAGGCATGATAGGCCATCATCACGTGGTTGGTCATGAAAGCAGGGATTTTATTCAGCTAAGCTGGTTCCCGTCAAATTTCTGCGCGGAGGTTGGTATGTTTCAAGTTGATGTTAATGTTAGTTTTTGTAAATGATTGAAATGGTAATGATAGGAAATAAGTTTTGAGTTTAATCAGTCGCCTGTGTCAACATCGGAATACCTCGGTCAAACGTCAATATTTGGAAAACGCGGTCCATATTTAGCACGGTGCCTATACCACGTGACTTTTTAAGATCTGTGTGGGGAGTTAAATGTCAACAAAAGCACGACAAAGGTAAGCTTTTTAAGGATAACTTTTTTAATATGTCATCATTTTCAATGGGATAAAGTGGAGAGCCCGCTCATTCATGAGAGTTTTCTATAGGTATCATGATTTTGTAAAACAAATGAATATTTTTTCAGTAAAGTGCAACCGCGCGTTTGAACGGTTAGAAAAAGGTAGGATCAGTGTGGGGACATTATTTTATTATGACACAGAAACATCACCTCTCGTGAAATAAAGCAATAAACTTTATTGGCGGAGCTTACAATATATCATTTTGCATTTTTTTCAGGTTTCTTTCATATATTTATGAAAACAAAATCAAGAAAATATTCTAACAGTAATATGATCTGTGTGGTATACGTGTTTAGAAGGATCTGTGTGGTATCCTTGTTTCTACAATTTACGGATAAATTGAGATAATAACGACAATATATATATTTTTAATTAATTTCAATTATTTCAATACAACAATTACTACTACTACTATTACTCCTATTTGTGCTACTACTAATACTGCTACTACTACTACTGCTACTATTACTACTACTACTACTACTACTACAACAACTACTACTACTACTACTACTACTACTACTACTACTACTATAACTACTACTAGTAGTAGTAGTAATAGTAGTAGTAGTAGATCTATTATTATTATTTAAAAATTCATTCATTTCAGTTATCACCTATTTGGCACTAGTGAGCGGACAAGGGTTAAGGGAAGAAAAAATAGAGGAAACAGTTTCACGAGACAGGAATGCTATACAGAAGGGGACACTAGGAGTAAGGTGGGAGCGGGCGAGACGAAACGATAGCAAACTGTTGCCAACAATAAGAATGCGGATAGACGAACACAATGGACATTTTAATTCTGACACAAATTCTGCAACAGAAATTGTGTCAAATATTACACAGGTTGACAAAAAGCAAAGGCATGTTCTTTCCTGAGTAATACGTATGTTTTAAAATCAAATTTGGAATGCAAACTGATAAAACAGAATCCACCAGACGTATTGGCTTGTCATTTTGTTGTTATTTAAAGTTTAAGGTAAACGGTATGTTTATCAAAAACAAAATACTGGTCATAGTAGAAACATATATATGTGTGTGTTTGTGTGTTTTATTTCATATATGGAATTCATATTGTTGCATTAGTTTATTACATAGTATAGATATTGACAATCATTCGCCATGTGTTGGTGATAATGTCATGTTATAAATTATGTCGTTGTATTCAGTGTAACAAGTGTATGCTTATCTTTAGCGTTAATTATTTTGAAGAGAATATAAAAAGTAAATGAATAAATATTATATTATATGATTATATATGTACGATTCTGTGTTGTGGATGGATGCAGCTCTGAAGAATGTCAAGACGTATTTCGAATTAAGGAGTATTGTATTGTATACACAACCACATTGCATACATTGTTTACTGTCAATTACCACGGCCTAGAGTAATTATAAGCAGGCAGTTAATTATGTAAAGCAATCGTGTAAAACCCTAGTATTAGAAACCCTGGCTGCTTATGATTATCGAACTAGCTCGTGACAGCGGTATTTAAAATTGAAACCAACGAAAAAACATCGCAAAACTTTAATCAAGTTATAATTAAAAAAGAATCACAGATTCGATAATACAAATCACAGATGCGATATATTAATGAATAACGTAAATCCAAATTATTGCACAATTATTTGAGAATGATTTCAAACACACAAACGAACTAAACGAAACCTGAAAATTAATCAAATTCGGATAACTTTAGAATCATTTTGAAAAGTAAAGTAAAAGTAAAACAACGGATAAAATAAAGTAAAACGATAATGAAGTTACACAGACAAACTGTAAACCATTATGATTTTTAATCAGTATTCACGGATTTATGTGAAGTCCTCACGTATCGAGAAAGGTTTGTTTTGCGTTTGTACGTTTTGAAACACTCCTCACTACTGTAACACTTGTCATGCATGTGGGTATTGACGTGCTCTCTGAGGTCATTCTCACTCCTAACTGCCAACACACACTGGTAACATTTCACCAATCCCTCTTTTTTGCACTTTTCTCTCTAGCCACGAGTAGGTACTTGTCCGCAAAGCTCCTGCCGCACTGTACACACACGTGACATTGGGGTCCTTTGTTCGTTGAAGCCTTCTAAGATTGTAGGCATCCTGAGAAAAAAACAACATATTTTATTCACGTGACATTTTAATGCGTAAGCACGCTATTAAAAAAATGTTAGTATCTGAGGACACGCGTTCGTTAGTTTTAAATTACGAACGATTTGACGATTATTGAGTTATTTCAAAATATATGATAACCTGAGAGAAGAGATATATTGTATATTTGTGTTGTTTACATAAATCCGTTGATCTGGTTAGCATAACTGTATAAAAATGTAACTATTTTTAAGGTATTTAATCTTACCTGAAATGTTTTCCCAAAGCAGTTATAGTTTCCAGAGTTAGCGTGTCCCCTAATGTGGCGCAATAATCCAGCTCTGGTCTTCGACATTTTTCCGCATTCGGAGCATTGAGCCATACCTTAAAGCAAATATAATATCAAAAATAATATACGATACATTACTTCACCGGACAGTAGTGTTTGGCGCCAAAATAAAAATGGAATTTGATACAATAACATAAAGTGTACACTTATTTAAGGTAAGCATGGACTTGTCATCGATTTAAGATGCTCCAGCGTAAGATTTTAATATTATAATCGGGATTGTACAGAATGCCTGTAAATCATAATTATGTATTAGTTTAACAAGCGGTGCAAGCGTAGTGTATAGCCATTATGTGTTTTACATGCTAGCGCATTTAAAAATCCCGTTTCAAATACATTGTTGACAAGCATTTGTTTAAACAACTAAATAGAACTGAAAAACTTAAAAACAGTATACCACACAGATCCGTTGAAAAACGTATACCACACAGATCATATTACTGTAAGAATAGTTTTCTTGAATTTTGTTTCGTAAATAAATAACAGAAACCTGAAAATGGATGCAAAATGATATAGTGTAAGCTCCGCCAATAAAGTTTATTGCTTTATTTCACGAGAGGTGATGTTTTTGTGTCATAATAAAATAATGTCCCCACACTGATCCTACCTTTTTCTAACCGTTCAAACGCGCGGTTGCACTTTACTGAAAAAATATTCATTTGTTTTACAAAATCATGATACCTATAGAAAACTCTCATGAATGAGCGGGCTCTCCACTTTATCCCATTGAAAATTATGACATATTAAAAAAGTTATCCTTAAAAATCTTACCTTTGTCGTGCTTTTGTTGACATTTAACTCCCCACACAGATCTTAAAAAGTCACGTGGTATAGGCACCGTGTTTAGCACGCGCGGTCAATAGCAGAACATATGTACCGGTTCATACACTTTTGATTGCCTTTTTTCGTATTTTAGTGACCCAAACGAATCACATAGATATAGAAAGACACATTTATGGGAGGTACAATGTTGTATGTTATTTTGGAATTTGAATTTTTGCTGATCTTGTATTCGGGAGGTCGTGATGAGTTTTCCCTTTTTGTTTCAGATTTATCTGTATTGCTTATACATGTATTTCAGTTTTGATATAACGTGAGAAAATATCGAGTTTACTCAAATGCCTAATTCCAAGTGTTTCTCGTCTGAAACATATACAATGTACGAGTCCCGTAAAGGACAATATTAAGTTAGGAGCAGTGTGATAATTTAACCGTAATTTTATGCATAATCCAATAAAATATATGATTTAAAGTTATAGCTTAACTATTAAAGCTCACGACTTTTTCATGGAGACAATAAATGTCATGGAAGTACAAACAGCTTGGGCGATAAGACCTCAATTTTTCTAATTTTTCTACGCCCATAGGCATGCCATTTCACGATGCCTAAGTGTCTTTAAAAACTAAATGCCTACGCTGCTATAAGTTGTTCCTTCAAGCGATAATAACATCAAATTTATAGCGCTCACACACATCAACCCTACTTTGCTACACTTTAATAATGTCGAGACGGATTTCAAAATGTCTAATATAACCGTCATATTTCATTTGGAGCATACCCCGATATGTCATTTATGTTGTTGGAAAACTCTTGAACACGACACCGAGAGGCTAAAACGCATTTACATCGCATCAATCATTAAATTCCCTAACAGAGCATGGGCTTTGATGTTGATAAAAGCTGTCAAAAGTCGAAACGTATTAGACTCCACGTTATCTGTTTTCCATTTGGCTACCGCGGTGCGTAGCTATGTGGGAATGAAGGCAAACATTGAAGACTTTCACTATGTTCGCTATCCCTCATGATGTCCAATTTAAGTAGATTTTAATAGGGAAATAGCTCTATCGCGGAGATATCAATATCTTGTATTTAGGCATTATTTATCGTTGACTCCAGATATGATTGATAGCACAGGGGCTCGCTAGTTACACGTATCGATACAACTAATCCTTGCACTTAAGCAGCTATGTCGAGTTTTTGTTAAAGAGATTATGACCAGCGTCATGCGTAGTGTGATCAGGAGCTACCCTCTACACTATAGTTACGCAATGTTTCGTGGTCTCATAAGAGGTCAGGGTACGCTGGTCGCATATGGCATAAGACCCATTCTCGCATAACGCGGGTCATAGATATATAGACATGCTTTATGGTACATGCTCATTCAAAAGGCCCATTATAAACGTGCACTTAAGTGCCAAAATAAGTCGCGCTAGTATAATCATTGACCAAATGTTCTCCACGCCAGTGGACATAGTTGCTGTGTATACACCATATGAGGAGCATGATAACAAACATGTTTACACACATTTCACCAAAAGTACGTCAATGCTAGTAAATCTATATAAAACTTAGAATAAGCTTCGTGATGTTGATAATGCCATTGAAAGCGCAGTCTGACCGCCGTTAATGTGTAAACTGCTGCAATGAACAACAGACGTATGATGTAGTGTATTTCGCCCCGTTGGTGCAATAATGTACCATGTAACATTAAAATTAAAGGCACATGGTACCATTTTGCACCATGGGGATTTAGACTCTCAAATAACACCATACAAGCGCGAGATACACATGTATTTGCCACGAACGACGTATTTCAAGCATGATTTCACTTACATTACCTTGCAATGTAGGTCTATGATCCAAATGCACGTGCTTAATGTATAGTAACTTTACATGAAAAAAACACGATAATAATGAATTGCATATCTATTCAACAAGGCCAGATTTTTCGGATTGAAACTCCTAAGATTTGAATAATTACTTTTGACACTAAGAACTAAATGGGGATTTAAGGTTACTTTGCGTGGGTCAAACAACTGCACATGTCATGAACGATTTACAAGTGACTGAACACTTGAGTTAAAGTATGTACGATTACAATGCGATTTCGATAATCTCTCAATATTTTGAATATTATGATGATATTTTCAACACTCGGTACAACAAAGCGCTTTTCGCTCCGCCAAACACATTTATACAAAACCTTTTGTTTTCTCGTTTTGCTGCCAAATAAGACCAACAATAAATGGTCAATGTTCAAAGTGTTATGCATAAAATTTACCTTTAATCGTTGATAACATACAAGACAATCCTATAATTTAACATATAAACTTAAGTCGCATCAATGACGTGAATTCGCCCTTATCAACAGGTTTGAACATCCAATCCTTGCATTAAAGGGCCCAATATTATAATGCGGTTGTGCCTGTCTGTGCAGCTAAGTTTTACTTTTTGTTTGCATGTATTAGTCCAGAATAGTCAAACTTGATGATAATCTGCAAAATAATGCGAATTTAAGATGTGTATTACCCTAAAATTATTATAAATAACCGACACATGAAAACTTTCCAGAATGTAGTAAATAATTATTTTACAACCATGAGACACACCGTCTACTTGGTAAATGTTAGCTATTACGTAATGGTAAAATGATGCATTCGCATTCTTTTCTGTCACATGTTTTCGTACATGTATTGTATATGCAACGCATGTATTCGTTGCATGCAGTGCTTCATATTTTGATCTTGTATTACACAGTATCCCCAAGAAAGTAAAACTTTAAAAGTTGAATTAAGAATACCGTTTTGTCGAACTTTGCAGACTTAACTAAGTATACAGTTCTGGCAATACTTATAAGTTTAATTAGAAATTGCCTCTCCTGCACTGGACCCACACATACATGAATCGACCAACGCCTTGGAGGAATGTAACTCTTATTGCTATGAAATATAACCGACTATGGGTTACTTTATGAATATTCAGACGACGATTGTGTACTTACTGAACACTTGAACGCTTTAGCTAAACGCCGAATGTTTGCTGTTTAATAACATTTAGCCATCTGCACTCAATTTTTGTTAGATCTACCAAACATCTTTGTTTTAAAACAAATAATCTTTAAATCCTTGTCAATTAACATAATCCGGCTTCCCTTTATATAATCGCCTTGTTGCAGACTTGAATCAACAAATGAATTGTCAACATTTTCTTTGTCACCTGCCTTTAATTGCGATTATATTTAGCATTAATATTAAAGTTGGATTAGCAGCCAACAGATTAAAAGATTGAGGAAATCATGCACATGGGTTTTAAGTCCTCAAGTGGAAATATTTGTGAACATTATGACGTTCTCAGCACAGCTGTCGTTGATTATAAACACTTGATATCAGTTTAAAATAAAGCCCGAACACAATAATTGTTATGCTGTGTAATAATTTAGTTGAACTGTTATTAACTGTTGCTATGGTAGCTTTCCCCGAAGTGAAAATGCGCATAGTTTAATGTTAATGACAACACCAGAAACAGTGAAGCAATTGCTTGTTATACCTGAGTACATTACATTTTCCCTGTTGTTTGTTTCTGTTGTTTTGTCGACTCTTTTGGGCACATACAGCAACATACTACTTAACACTTACATGCAAACAGAACAGATGTAGGCTAAAGCTATATTGTTCAAAAATAAATTATGCTGTTGAAGTATAGAACAAAATGACTAGTTTTCCGATATGGCACATGAATAACCATTATCCCAGAAAAATGTTCATCTTAGAAACGGGTTTTAATACACTTTGTTTGTGGTTTGAAGCGCAGAGTATCGACGGCTATACTTTTTAAATGACATTTCCAATACGGTATCACTTACTGTGAATAGTTCATCGTGGGATCGATTTCTGGACGTGACCTATCAATAAAACACCGCTCAAGTGAGTGAATGACTTGAGTAAATTATCTAACAAATCATTACCGAGATGTCCATTGTCACTGGCAACATCCAACAGGTGTTTTATGTAAACTAAAATGTCATCCACTGGCAGCTATACACCTTAAATTGACAGGCTAAAACGGCAAGGAGGGATAGATCCATCATATCGGTTGTACAAACGCAGTGAATGTCGTTATAATGAATGAATATATCATTTTCTTCACACCACGTCGGTTCCCGTTTGTCGTTAGCATGCCTCTTGATTGATCGCAGCGCGTTCTTCATCAGACGTTGAATCTAATTTTCGACCATGCGCAGGCATAAACACTGTATCACACAGGCCTGAGTCATGTTTGTCTCGCTTTGTTCCTTACTATTAAAGCGTGGTTTTGCATTCATGTAAACTGTAAACGCGTATGTTTTGAGTGGGATTACTATTATTATCCCCACGCTTTTTGAAAACCGTGGAGATATTGTGGTTATCTCCGCCGTCCGTCCGTCCTGGCCACTATCTCCTACACTATAAGCACTAGAACCTTGAAACTTACACACATGGTAGCTATGAGCATATGTGCACTATTTGGAATTTCGATCTGACCTCTGGGTCAAAAGTTATGGGGGTTGGGGTGGGGCCAGGTCAGAGATTTTCACTCATTTTTATATGTTATTTTACATTAACTTCTTCATTTCTACGCCGATTTACTTCAAATTGATACTGAACATCTCTTATGACAATACGGTCAATCTCAACTATGCATGGCCCCATTACCAACCCTGGGGCGCCCCGCCCACATAGTCCACGCCCACCCAAAATTGCCGTTTACTATAACTTCTTCATTTCTACACCGATTTACTTCAAATTGATACTAAACATCTCTTATGACAATACGGTAAATCCTAACTATGTATGGCCCAATTACCAACCCTGGGGCGCCCCCGCCCACATAGACCACGCCCACCCAAAATTGCCGTTTACTATAACTTCTTCATTTCTACACCGATTTACTTCAAATTGATACTGAACATCTCTTATGACAATACGGTCAATCTCAACTATGCATGGCCCCATAACCAACCCTGGGGCACCATCGCCCACATAGACCACGCCCACCCAAAATTGCCTTTTACTATAAATTCTACATTTCTACACCGATTTACTTCAAATTGATACTGAACATATCTTATGACAATACGGTCAATCTCAACTATGCATGGCCCCATTATCAACCCTGGGGCGTCCCCTGGATCAAACATGCGGCGTGGGTATACGCGTCGGCCTCTGCCGCGCCATTTCTAGTTACAAGATGTGTCTAAATTTTTAAAGCTACATTTCTGTTCAATATTCAATGATAATAAAAACAACACTACTACTACTACTTCTACTACTATTGCTGCTGCTGCTGTTACTACTACTACTACAACAACTATTACTACTACTACTACTACTACTACTACTACTACTACTACTACTACTACTACTACTACTACTTCTACTACTACTACTACTACTACTACTACTACTACTACTACTACTACTACTACTACTACTACTTCTACTACTACTACTACTTCTAGTTCTATATTTACTACTACTACTACTACTACTACTACTACTGCTGCTGCTGCTGCTGCTGCTGCTGCTGCTGCTGCTGCTGCTGCTGCTGCTGCTGCTGCTGCTGCTGCTACTTCTACTACTACTACTACTACTACTACTACTACTACTACTACTACTACTCCTCCTCCTCCTCCTCCTACTACTACTACTACTACTACTACTACTACTACTACTACTACTACTTCTACTACTACTACTACTACTACTACTTCTACTACTACTACTAGTACTACTTTTACTACTACTACTACTACTACTACTACTACTACTACTACTATTATTATTATTATAGAACAAGAAGAATAACACGAAAATAAGAAGATGACGATGATGATGACGCTGCTGCTGACGCTGCTGCTTCTGATGATGATGATGATGATGATGATGATAGTACCTCGATATCATTATTTTAAGATTTGTTAGTTCAAACCCCAAACGAAAATCCCTCAATGTGTTGCTCTGCACACTCTCAAGACTGGCTTTGTTTGAAACACCGTTTGAAGCCTTTTCGAACTCACATAACGCCTGATATTATCAACTATCACACCGACTATATGTAATAAAGTAATGTATGGAACGCCATTAGACCAGCCCTTGGTGCTTAGAACTTATTATCTACTTGCATAAAGAATATTTTATAGGCATTGAATTATTCTCAAACAGCGACGTTTCATAGAAATACGTGAGTTTTGTTTGATGTTTGTTTAATGAATAAACATGTAGATGACTTGATAGTATGGTTTTGAACTCCTATGTGTATAAAACTGAATCAGAGAGGAATTATAGGCTCTATTATATTGCTGGCATGCAGTGCGCACAACAAAGTACTGAAATGCAAAGTTTTAGATTTGCAATAAATATTTTTTATCTCAAGCTTGAAAAGAGCTGTACATACGGGATCGTTAAGGCATGAACTTATTCTCAACTATGAAATTTAAATTGCTCGCTGCTCACAGAAGTTGACTGTTAAGATGAATAATTGGTAGCGTTTACTTTTCAAAATGTACGTACGTGTACATTGTTTAGGACTTGAATATGCATACACATTGATGAACTAAGACACATAAACAGATAGTATCGTCCAATAATTGTCACGAAGAAAAGTTTCCCTTACGCATTAGTTTTCTCAGAAGTAACTTGTTTAGTATGGGATGCATGTTTATGGCAACATAAAATAACTTTCTTTAACGTCGGAGCAATAAATGTTCTACAAACTAACTGTAGCGCATTATCCAGTTGCGAGATGACATCCGAATTTTACTAAACTTTCACCTAGTCCAAGTTTTTGGGCAATAAACGTCAACGCGAATAACGTAAACTTCTCACCGGAGTAATAAAGATAAACAGCCTTTGTTTTCATGACATGAACATGGAGGAAGAAATCATGTTTTCTCTAAATGTTTTTTGGCAATACTGGTTCAGCTTCTTAAACACTGAAATCGTATTCGTACAATTCAAATAACGTGCTGTGGATTTAACATTTTCTTTTCATAGATCCTTGTAAATTGTTTTATAATATGATCTTCAATATTGCCATATTTGGTTGCTCATTGGTATTTTTACACAAAATTAGTTGTTTTGGCTGTTATACCTGTCTGCCTCGCTGGGCTGGAATACAGTGAACTGGCTGTGTCAACGTTGGTGGTAGATGGTTGACCACCCTTAACATTATAATATCGGTGCAGTCGGTTCTGTGACATGGATTTAACCTAATATGTTTAGATTGGGACAGCCCATTGTGTTTAACATGATACCATTGACATTGACATGATGACATTGATTGGTATTATGCAAATAATGATCTTTAACGCCCACACTGTTTCTTAGAATAGGACGCACACGATTTAATAACACTTTTGTCATGCGCAAACCATCAAACACTGTCCCATGACTTAGATATTTGGCACTTAATTCTGACGTGTGTACCTCACGTGTCTCGTTAGTAAGCAGAAAAGAGCATGTATAAAAAAGGCTTTTAACCCATTTATGCCTAGTGGACTCTCCCATCCTTCTACATTGGATCATTTTTTTTCCAAAATTAGGGATATCTAGTATATTTATTTCTATATTTAAAATATTTCTTACAGAAATTCATTTAAGCTTCAGCGCAGACCCTGATGAGACGCCGCATCATGCGGCGTCTCATCTGGCTCTACGCTGTTTGCCAAGGCTTTTTTTTCTAGACGCTAGGCATAAATGGGTTAACTTTAAATATTGATGAGATGGTAATTTGTTGCGTACGAAGCAAGTGAGTGAACCAACTACCAATATAGACACGGCTCTGTGGTTAGCGCGCTGATTGGTATACGCGCTTCCCTTGCGCTCCTCACCTAGGCAATTTCAGTTCAATGCCCGCCCCAGCAACACATGAGCTATGTAAGTGCTCACAAAACCGGACAGATGGGGTTTCATGCGGGTAATACTATCTACGTTCCCCCCTACGGCACAAGGCCACTTTCGTGAGTTTAGAAAGTTAATAAGGTGCGCGGTAACCCATCGTGTGTAAATTTCTAAACTTCCAGAAAAATGGTTTTTCGCTTAGACGTATGCAGTAACAGTTGATGATGCAGTAATTCAATGACTCCAAGCATGCAAACTAGAAGACTATAAACGTGAGCTTTACAAACACAATAAATACATATGTTTAGAAATCATTGTAGGAGGACTTTTAAAAAAAATCAACAGAAAATATTTTTTAATCTCCAACATCGGAATCGCGAACACGAACTATACCACGGGTCTAAGCACGGTAGGTATACATTTGCCACTGATCCGAACCGACAGTTATTACCTGACTGCGATAATTGTCGACGGCATAGCTAATTGTAACTGACACTAGCGATGCCAGGTAATACCGTAATGTCAGTAGGTGTACAGGCGATTGGGATAAATTAGTTTTATGAGCTACTTGAAGAGAACCAGAACTCGACATAAACACGTTGTAATGCCGCTTACAATAATTCGTGTCGTTTGCTGTTACTCTTGTTCTCGCCTTTGTAGTCGCGAAGGCTTGGTACTACATTCTGTTTCCATAGTTTCGGACCCCCGGAAGTCTTTTGAGCCATTAATATTATTAACCAAATGTATGTCTAGATGATTTATAACAAGCAAAAAACATGCGCAAACAACTCAAGTAATTAAGCCAACACTGCTCTCGGTATTTCCATTAAGCAGCGCTAAAGCCGACACACTTTATAGTATTGTAAACTACATTGTATTACAAAAACACGTATAAATGCCTTAATTTCGACATTGATAAAACGATTTCAATATCTAATATGTTTTAATATAAAATGATTTTTCACTGGCATCTGATAATTTTTATTGTCTGTGTATTTACCAATACAGGCAGCTAAATTATGTGAATCTACCACTATGGGCTTCTATCAATAAGTCATTGATTTACCTCACTAATGTGTTGAACACCAAAGTGTCTAATCCTATGAACACTGTTTGTGTCAACCCAACATCGATATAGGACACCAAAAAAACGTTCGATGCTTGATGTTTGGTGTTCTAAAGGGACCTTTTCACGTTTTGTTTAATTGAGAAAATTTTAAGGGGCCTTTTCACAGATATTTGCATGTTTTGAAGTAGTCATTAAATGCTTTATATTGATAATTGTAAGTATTGGAAATAAAAAGATCCAGTAAAAAATCGAGAATAAAATTAAAAAGAAGAAAAAAAGTAACCCTCAACTGGGTTCGAACCACTGATCCCTGGGGTCCTGGAGTAAAAGTATAAACTACTTAGACCACTCGGCCATCCGCGCTCACGCAATGTACGATGTATTTTATACTGTATATACTAGTAAGCAATCCTCGTAGTTTCACAAAATATAACGACAACAACAGAACTCTCCAAATTATTCAATCGTTTCGCGTTGCAACGCTTTATAACTTTCAGGTTTTAAAATCGTCAAGAGATTCATATATTGGCTATTTTAGAGCATGGTAAAAGTTCAGTATTACTGTTTCCTCACAAATATCATAACTAAAACAAAAATTTGCAAATCTGAAACAACTTTTTTTAATTTTTCAATTTACCAAAACGTGAAAAGGCTCCTTTAAAAAATTATTTCAGATTTGCAAATTATCGTTTTACTTCAAAACATGCCAAAATCTATCCCAGTAACACCCAAGTATGTTGCATCATGTTCCTCCTTCTTTCCCTCCTCCTCATCCTCGACATTAACTTCATCCTTATGTAATGATCATAATAATAATCTTCATTAGGGGCATCATCATTTATCATCACTATCAATAACTATCGTCGGAATATTTTTATCGATCATGATCATTGTAAACAACTTGCGAAATTTGATTCTGATTACAATATGTTTGGTTGACCAATGGTTGGCTTTATACCAACATTTTTATAATTTCTAGGCATGCAATAAGTTCATTTTTATTATAAACATGACCATAATAAAAAAAATAGAATTGCGCGATTTCTGTCTTTAAATATAAAGAGGTAAATAACATGTGTATCGTTGAAAGGTAAAACAAAAAATGCTTAACCTACCTACCTAATCTGTATTTCTATATTTTAAAGGAACACTTTGTTCGCTTAATATAGACTACCGGGTAATTTTTCGTAATAAAACCAACTGCTGTAACTGAATGTGAAGAACAGCGTTGGTACCACGGTTATAAATGCGAACTCCACATGTGCATACACTGGACCCTCGTCCTGTAATCTTTTCTAGCAGTGTCGCGTGGAGAGAGAGAGAGAGAGAGAGAGAGAGAGAGAGAGAGAGAGAGAGAGAGAGAGAGAGAGAGAGAGAGAGAGAGAGAGAGAGAGAGAGAGAGAGAGAGAGAGAGAGAGGAGGAGCATCTCGCTATCTCGCTTCGTATCTCGCCTCTCTCGATCTGCGAGGAGAGAGACGAGCACTTTTATTTAAGAACTCAGAACACAGAACTCTTTGAAATATGGCCAGGAACATTTATCGTCGGGCGATGGCGTCCTTTCCAATTTATGGGGAGTCTTATTTCCTATTCCAGTCACATTGCCTACAAATCATCGTCCTTTGAGAACGTTAAATAATCGCCGTTTCTTGATTTAGGGAGCCCTGTTAAATTACATCCGAAGTGATGACATAAATTACTGGTCAAATCATCCGAAAGTTAATTTAGTCGACAGGACAAGGTCGTAAATTAATTCTCTGAGCGATTAGTCCCCGGGAAACTATCTCGAAAAATCAAACAAAATGTTTTAAACTTGGAAACGTTTTGCAAAGTTCAAACTTTTGAATTGGCTTCATCTTAAGATTGCTGGTTTTCTTTGAGAAGGCATTGTTCCGTGTTCCGATTACACAAAAACCTTATCGAGGAACGCTTGAAATATGTGAAAAGTCTTGAATGAAAAGCCATCATAGGTTGCTTATTTACGACTTCAAACTTGTCTAAATTAAAATGAACATGTCGACGCGATGTGTACACAATGCGCTATGCGGACAGAGGTAAATATTTAACTACAAATTCGTCTCACTGAACTATCTCTTGTGACACATCAAAGTCCAAAGTCTGACAATAATTGTAATGAATGCATATCAAAAGCCAGTTAATCACGAACCCTCTGTCAAAGGCTGCAAAGACATTGACGTCATTCAAGGAGGTTAAAACAAGCTTTCAAACTCGCATTTATTTTAAACTTGATTGCAATGTTTAATTGAATACAAATTTACTATCTGATATGCGCTTTGAACAAATTGGATAACGAAATTGTAGAAAACAATGTAATTGATTAATATCTTTGGTTTTCTTAAAATACTTGTCTCCTGAAAAGTATCATTATTGGTGGAATATCAACAGTTACTGTTTAAACACGTACAGACCACCAGCCTTTTGATTTACAGGGTCAAGTCTCAGGCGGGTTATGTCGATGGAAGGTTCTTCTGTCTGTCTCCGTGATTCCAACTTTTGGAACATGTTTTATATGTTCAAATTATGTTGTTATATAGTCATTTCATTTATGAATTGAGTAACACAAATGGTCATGGACCTAACTATAAAATTATTTTTAGTGTTTTTAGCAAAGATACCTTGGTGTAATTTCTCGAGAGCCGTAGATGATTTGTTCCTGTGTTTATCTGTAAAACTCGGTTTTCGGAACATAAAACATAGCCTTTTGTGCACAAAATAAAAAGCTGGTCGTTACAGCAATAATTATGTCTTTTAATTGTAGTGAACGTCGAACGGCAAAGTCATTAGAAATTTTCAAATTTATGGACACTCAATTGTTCGGCACTAGGGCTATATTTCAAATAAATGATCCATGTAACTTAAGGCGGATGATTAACCTGTTCAATACATAAAGCCAGCCGTCGATTAAGCCCGAACCCGATACTCCGGGGCTGATTAATAAACTTGATTTATGGCAATACCCTAGCGTGCTAAATTTATCTTTTAATTTGATAGGTCGTAATTTCACACATTACTTTGCGTTCACAATGCATCAAAGGGAGCCTCTTTGTCCGAAAAAATACGTAGATCCTTCTGATTTGTTTTGCTGTAAAGCCGGATTTAAAAAATATTGGTTTCTTGTTCTGGAAACGTTCACAAACATGTAAATGAAGTAATATTACAATAATACATCTTAATTTTCAGAAGGTAACATATTGTATATCTTATCAAAAAGTTTATTAAAAATAAATATAAACAACACATTTCTTTGTAGAATATGGTCTTCTTATGTAAAACACAATACTGCTATTAATAAAAATCAAAACGAACACTTAAACAACATGCATTATGGTATTCTAGCTTATGTACGCGTGTCATATTTAATTAAAAAAATACCATTTACAATTAATTTATTACATGTATTGGTTGAACATAAACTATGTGCTTTCAAATTAAAGAAAATTAAAGAAACATATCCAAAAAAGTTAAAAATAAAAAGTCATTCCAAACTTTATAAGGTCAATAAAAATTATGCACATCGATGCATTCAATTGAAAAAAGGTCTTATTACTAGAAAAACAACATCAATTGCTAAAACTAAACACGTGAATTTTGCTTGATGAGATGATGTTTGTGTACTTTTAAATGAGTAATTTATTTAACATAGGGAACTGTATAGAAACCAATTGTCCAAAATAAGTCTGCTATAATAGGTGAAATACAGTTTCATGTATTTTGTTTTCTATATTTTGTTTGCGATATCTTTTTATAAAGTTCTAAGGTTATATTACTCAAAGTTATGCACACTAAACTGGTCTCGTCTTTCCAAAAATGAACCATTTGATATGAATGAATCATTTTACAGTTGGTGGTCTCCGAGGTTTACACAATTTTACTTTTGCCTGCTCGTTTTGTTATTTTGTTACGTTTTTAATGTGTTTCTTGCTGAGTGCCGCTATATCCAATCAGTCATTAAAGGATAGCATAATATATGAAGTTTAGTACAAATATATTATTGAATTACTAAGAAAAAATGTAATGTTACAATGAAGAGATACATTTGTAGTTTGGAGTTTATACTTCTTAAGAGTTTATTTTTCCATTTCATATACGTTATCACAACACGAATAATTGGTGGAATCATCTGCATATAAGTCTATAGAAAAGCACGGACATTATGGTTGATTTATATTTATCTCTACTTGATACGACACTGAAGGTTATACATTGTTATCTATCTGTGGTGTCTATTTGTAAACACTGCTAATGCATTAACCGAGAAATTGTATAATTGAAGCTTATTCAGTAAGATTTCATGCGCAACAAGATCGAGTGCCTTCCTTAAATCAAGAAACAGCGACTGTACAAGTATTATATAAAACAGATGACAAGATTAAGCATTTTTGTCTCTATCTTCCGTTGTGTGTGTGTATAGCATATAAAGTTATCCGAATTATTGTATTATACGTCTTGTTTGTCTTACAATAGGACAACTTTGAGCACTGCATCAATCAATTCACCACTTACAAAACAAATAATGTTCATCGTCATATATCCCTAAACTAATATACATTCACTTCAGAAGTGAAACGTTTATGTCCTATCAACCCGGTTTGTAAATCCTTGCCTTCGGGACTGAACATGTATGTTTAGATGATTTGGCCTAATGATTGTTCAAAATTAGGGGAGGTATCATATGCATGACTTTTAACGCGTTGATTTACAGATCTGAATGACGAATGGGGGATAATGAGCACACTGATTTATGAGAGTTAAAAGAGACCACATCTGAATGGAAAGCTTTGTAAACACATTTCCTTAAGTTTTGTTCAGTAAAAATTTAATCGTGACAATGGGTATAATGTATTCGCATGTCGTGAAAGGATTCAATGCTAACTTAATTAAAGTATTTTTATATGATATGTCTCATAACAAACATGTTCAGAGTACTAATTCCAAAATATTATATTGCAATCTTTATGTAAATGTTAATATTGCGTTAAACGAATAAAATGAACGGCAGTAAGAGAAATTTATCTCCAGTTTTATTGCTTACAAATCCATGATATATGAACGCTGGGAGGTATATGTCGTTATATTGTGTAGACACCATGCTTAAATTCTCATATAATTAATTTCAGGAATATAACGTTTTTCAATTTTGAGATTTCTAGCTGCAATGGCCCTTTTTTTACTGGCTCAAACGTATTTGAATAGAACAGCATTATATAAGAATTAACACATGTCCAATATATAATCGGGGACAACTGTGTATGGACTATTGAAGCGAAATATGATAACTCAGCGTTGAGTCGATCACTCTGTATGTAAATTAAATAAAGAGTACGTTATTGCCATAGTGACGGATGTAACATAAACAGACCACAAATGACATGGTAACTCACAGTGTCGATTCGAACATAACAACAGCGGTACCATTGGTAGCACTGTGCTGACACACACAACATTATGATGCAAATACAAGGATAAAGCATCCATTCCTTCGTGTTGTCTGTCAATTAGACTTTAGTTCGAGTAATGTTAATTCTAATTAATATGTGGTTGATTGTCACCAGTTTGCCTCCGTATACCTTGTCCCCTATAACATCACGCACGGTTCCGTGCAAGCCTTACCATTCATGCAAGGTCTTGACCGTGCTAGCCTTACCATTCATGCAATCCCTTGACCGTGCTAGCATTACCATTTATGCAATCCCTTGACCGTGCTAGTCTTACCATTCATGCAATCCCTTGACAGTGCTAGCCTTACCATTCATGCAATCTCTTGACCGTGCTAGCCTTACCATTCATGCAATCTCTTGACCGTGCTAGTCTTACCATTCATGCAATCTCTTGACCGTGCTAGCCTTACCATTCATGCAATCTCTTGACCGTGCTAGCCTTACCATTTATGCAAGCTCTTGACCGTGCTAGCCTTACCATTCATGCAATCCCTTGACCGTGCTAGTCTTACCATTCATGCAATCCCTTGACCGTGCTAGTCTTACCATTCATGCAATCTCTTGACCGTGCTAGCCTTACCATTCATGCAATCCCTTGACCGTGCTAGCCTTACCATTCATGCAAGCTCTTGACCGTGCTAGCCTTACCATTCATGCAAGCCCTTGACCGTGCTAGCCTTACCATTCATGCAATCCCTTGACCGTGCTAGCCTTACCATTCATGCAATCCCTTGACCGTGCTAGTCTTACCATTCATGCAATCTCTTTACCGTGCTAGCCTTACCATTCATGCAATCCCTTGACCGTGCTAGCCTTACCATTTATGCAAGCTCTTGACCGTGCTAGCCTTACCATTTATGCAATCCCTTGACCGTGCTAGTCTTACCATTCATGCAATCTCTTGACCGTGCTAGCCTTACCATTCATGCAATCCCTTGACCGTGCTAGTCTTACCATTCATGCAATCCCTTGACCGTGCTAGCCTTACCATTCATGCAATCCCTTGACCGTGCTAGCCTTACCATTCATGCAATCCCTTGACAGTGCTAGCCTTACCATTCGTGCAAGCTCTTGACCGTGCTAGCCTTACCATTCATGCAATCTCTTGACCGTGCTAGCCTTACCATTCATGCAAGCTCTTGACAGTGCTAGCCTTACCATTCATGCAAGCTCTTGACCGTGCTAGCCTTACCATTCATGCAAGGTCTTGACCGTGCTAGTCTTACCATTCATGATAGGTCTTGACCGTGCTAGTCTTACCATTCATGCAATACCTTGACCGTGCTAGTCTTACCATTCATGATAGGTCTTGACCGTGCTAGCCTTACCATTCATGCAATCCCTTGACCGTGCTAGCCTTACCATTCATGCAATCCCTTGACCGTGCTAGCCTTACCATTCATGCAATCCCTTGACCGTGCTAGTCTTACCATTCATGCAATCCCTTGACCGTGCTAGCTTTACCATTCATGCAAGCCCTTGACCGTGCTAGCCTTACCATTCATGCAATCCCTTGACCGTGCTAGCTTAACCATTCATGAAATCCCTTGACCGTGCTAGCCTTACCATTCATGCAATCCCTTGACCGTGATAGTCTTACCATTCATGCAATCCCTTGACCGTGCTAGCCTTACCATTCATGCAATCCCTTGACCGTGCTAGCCTTACCATTCATGCAATCCCTTGACCGTGCTAGCCTTACCATTCATGCAATCCCTTGACAGTGCTAGCCTTACCATTCATGCAAGCTCTTGACAGTGCTAGCCTTACCATTCATGCAATCTCTTGACCGTGCTAGCCTTACCATTCATGCAAGCCCTTGACAGTGCTAGCCTTACCATTCATGCAAGGTCTTGACCGTGCTAGCCTTACCATTTATGCAAGGTCTTGACCGTGCTAGTCTTACCATTTATGCAAGCTCTTGACCGTGCTAGTCTTACCATTCATGCAAGCCCTTGACAGTGCTAGCCTTACCATTCATGCAAGGTCTTGACCGTGCTAGCCTTACCATTTATGCAAGCTCTTGACCGTGCTAGCCTTACCATTCATGCAATCTCTTGACAGTGCTAGCCTTACCATTCATGCAATCCCTTGACAGTGCTAGCCTTACCATTCATGCAATCCCTTGACCGTGCTAGTCTTACCATTCATGCAATCCCTTGACCGTGCTAGTCTTACCATTCATGCAAGCCCTTGACCGTGCTAACCTTACCATTCATGCAATCCCTTGACCGTGCTAGTCTTACCATTCATGCAAGGTCTTGACCGTGCTAGCCTTACCATTCATGCAATCCCTTGACCGTGCTAGCCTTACCATTCATGCAATCACTTGACCGTGCTAGTCTTACCATTCATGCAATCCCTTGACAGTGCTAGCCTTACCATTCATGCAATCCCTTGACCGTGCTAGCCTTACCATTCATGCAATCCCTTGACCGTGCTAGCCTTACCATTCATGCAATCCCTTGACCGTGCTAGTCTTACCATTCATGCAAGGTCTTATCCGTGCTAGCCTTACCATTCATGCAATCCCTTGACCGTGCTAGCCTTACCATTCATGCAATCCCTTGACAGTGCTAGCCTTACCATTCATGCAATCCCTTGACAGTGCTAGCCTTACCATTCATGCAAGGTCTTGACCGTGCTAGCCTTACCATTTATGCAATCCCTTGACCGTGCTAGCCTTACCATTTATGCAATCCCTTGACCGTGCTAGTCTTACCATTCATGCAATCCCTTGACCGTGCTAGCCTTACCATTCATGCAATCCCTTGACCGTGCTAGCCTTACCATTCATGCAATCCCTTGACCGTGCTAGCCTTACCATTCATGCAAGCCCTTGACCGTGCTAGCCTTACCATTCATGCAAAGTCTTGACAGTGCTAGTCTTACAATTCATGCAAGGTCTTGACAGTGCTAGTCTTACCATTCATGATAGGTCTTGACAGTGCTAGTCTTACCATTCATGATAGGTCTTGACAGTGCTAGTCTTACCATTCATGATAGGTCTTGACAGTGCTAGTCTTACCATTCATGATAGGTCTTGACAGTGCTAGTCTTACCATTCATGATAGGTCTTGACCGTGCTAGTCTTACCATTCATGCAAGGGCTTGACAGTGCTAGTCTTACCATTCATGATAGGTCTTGACAGTGCTAGTCTTACCATTCATGATAGGTCTTGACCGTGCTAGTCTTACCATTCATGATAGGTCTTGACCGTGCTAGTCTTACCATCCATGATAGGTCTTGACAGTGCTAGTCTTAACATTCATGATAGGTCTTGACAGTGCTAGTCTTAACATTCATGATAGGTCTTGACAGTGCTAGCCTTACCATCCATGATAGGTCTTGACAGTGCTAGTCTTACCATTCATGATAGGTCTTGACCGTGCTAGTCTTACCATTCGTGCAAGGTCTTGACAGTGCTAGTCTTACCATTCATGCAAGGTCTTGACAGTGCTAGTCTTACCATTCATGATAGGTCTTGACCGTGCTAGTCTTACCATTCATGATAGGTCTTGACCGTGCTAGTCTTACCATTCATGATAGGTCTTGACAGTGCTAGTCTTACCATTCATGATAGGTCTTGACCGTGCTAGTCTTAACATTCATGATAGGTCTTGACAGTGCTAGTCTTACCATTCATGATAGGTCTTGACAGTGCTAGTCTTACCATTCATGATAGGTCTTGACAGTGCTAGTCTTACCATTCATGAGAGGTCTTGACCGTGCTAGTCTTACCATTCATGCAAGGTCTTGACAGTGCTAGTCTTACCATTCATGATAGGTCTTGACAGTGCTAGTCTTACCATTCATGATAGGTCTTGACAGTGCTAGTCTTACCATTCATGATAGTTCTTGACCGTGCTAGTCTTACCATTCATGAAAGGTCTTGACCGTGCTAGTCTTACCATTCATGCAAGGTCTTGACAGTGCTAGTCTTACCATTCATGATAGGTCTTGACCGTGCTAGTCTTACCATCCATGCAAGGTCTTGACAGTGCTAGTCTTACCATTCATGCAAGGTCTTGACAGTGCTAGTCTTACCATTCATGATAGGTCTTGACAGTGCTAGTCTTACCATCAATGCAAGGTCTTGACAGTGCTAGCCTTACCATCCATGATAGGTCTTGACAGTGCTAGTCTTATCATTCATGATAGGTCTTGACCGTGCTAGTCTTACCATTCATGATAGGTATTGACAGTGCTAGTCTTACCATTCATGATAGGTCTTGACAGTGCTAGTCTTACCATTCATGATAGGTCTTGACCGTGCTAGCCTTACCATTCATGCAATCCCTTGACCGTGCTAGCCTTACCATTCATGCAATCCCTTGACCGTGCTAGTCTTACCATTCATGCAATCCCTTGACCGTGCTAGCTTTACCATTCATGCAAGCCCTTGACCGTGCTAGCCTTACCATTCATGCAAGCCCTTGACCGTGCTAGCCTTACCATTCATGATAGGTCTTGACAGTGCTAGTCTTACAATTCATGCAAGGTCTTGACAGTGCTAGTCTTACCATTTATGATAGGTCTTGACAGTGCTAGTCTTACCATTCATGATAGGTCTTGACAGTGCTAGTCTTTCCATTCATGATAGGTCTTGACAGTGCTAGTCTTACCATTCATGATAGGTCTTGACAGTGCTAGTCTTACCATTCATGATAGGTCTTGACCGTGCTAGTCTTACCATTCATGCAAGGTCTTGACAGTGCTAGTCTTACCATTCATGATAGGTCTTGACAGTGCTAGTCTTACCATTCATGATAGGTCTTGACCGTGCTAGTCTTACCATTCATGATAGGTCTTGACCGTGCTAGTCTTACCATCCATGATAGGTCTTGACAGTGCTAGTCTTAACATTCATGATAGGTCTTGACAGTGCTAGTCTTAACATTCATGATAGGTCTTGACAGTGCTAGCCTTACCATCCATGATAGGTCTTGACAGTGCTAGTCTTACCATTCATGATAGGTCTTGCCCGTGCTAGTCTTACCATTCGTGCAAGGTCTTGACAGTGCTAGTCTTACCATTCATGCAAGGTCTTGACAGTGCTAGTCTTACCATTCATGATAGGTCTTGACCGTGCTAGTCTTACCATTCATGATAGGTCTTGACCGTGCTAGTCTTACCATTCATGATAGGTCTTGACAGTGCTAGTCTTACCATTCATGATAGGTCTTGACCGTGCTAGTCTTAACATTCATGATAGGTCTTGACAGTGCTAGTCTTACCATTCATGATAGGTCTTGACAGTGCTAGTCTAACCATTCATGATAGGTCTTGACAGTGCTAGTCTTACCATTCATGAGAGGTCTTGACCGTGCTAGTCTTACCATTCATGCAAGGTCTTGACAGTGCTAGTCTTACCATTCATGATAGGTCTTGACAGTGCTAGTCTTACCATTCATGATAGGTCTTGACAGTGCTAGTCTTACCATTCATGATAGTTCTTGACCGTGCTAGTCTTACCATTCATGAAAGGTCTTGACCGTGCTAGTCTTACCATTCATGCAAGGTCTTGACAGTGCTAGTCTTACCATTCATGATAGGTCTTGACCGTGCTAGTCTTACCATCCATGCAAGGTCTTGACAGTGCTAGTCTTACCATTCATGCAAGGTCTTGACAGTGCTAGTCTTACCATTCATGATAGGTCTTGACAGTGCTAGTCTTACCATCCATGCAAGGTCTTGACAGTGCTAGCCTTACCATCCATGATAGGTCTTGACAGTGCTAGTCTTACCATTCATGATAGGTCTTGACCGTGCTAGTCTTACCATTCATGCAAGGTCTTGACAGTGCTAGTCTTACCATTCATGATAGGTCTTGACAGTGCTAGTCTTACCATTCATGATAGGTCTTGACCGTGCTAGTCTTACCATTCATGATAGGTCTTGACCGTGCTAGTCTTACCATTCATGATAGGTCTTGACAGTGCTAGTCTTACCATTCATGATAGGTCTTGACCGTGCTAGTCTTAACATTCATGATAGGTCTTGACAGTGCTAGTCTTACCATTCATGATAGGTCTTGACAGTGCTAGTCTTACCATTCATGCAATCCCTTGACCGTGCTAGTCATACCATTCATGATAGGTCTTGACCGTGCTAGTCTTACCATTCATGATAGGTCTTGACCGTGCTAGTCTTACCATTCATGATAGCTCTTGACAGTGCTAGTCTTACCATTCATGATAGGTCTTGACCGTGCTAGTCTTACCATTCATGATAGGTCTTGACAGTGCTAGTCTTACCATTCATGCAAGGTCTTGACAGTGCTAGTCTTACCATTCATGATAGGTCTTGACAGTGCTAGTCTTACCATTCATGATAGGTCTTGACAGTGCTAGTCTTACCATTCATGATAGGTCTTGACCGTGCTAGTCTTACCATTCATGATAGGTCTTGACAGTGCTTGTCTTACCATTCATGATAGGTCTTGACCGTGCTAGTCTTACCATTCATGATAGGTCTTGACAGTGCTAGTCTTACCATTCATGCAAGGTCTTGACAGTGCTAGTCTTACCATTCATGATAGGTCTTGACAGTGCTAGTCTTACCATTCATGATAGGTCTTGACCGTGCTAGTCTTACCATTCATGATAGGTCTTGACAGTGCTAGTCTTACCATTCATGATAGGTCTTGACAGTGCTAGTCTTACCATTCATGATAGGTCTTGACAGTGCTAGTCTTACATTTATGATAGGTCTTGACAGTGCTAGTCTTACCATTCATGATAGGTCTTGACAGTGCTAGTCTTACCATTCTTGATAGGTCTTGACAGTGCTAGTCTTACCATTCATGCAAGGCGCGATTGTGCAGGCTGGTATGGAGCTGCGCGGGCCGCAAATGGCATAAAACCCATGTTTGAATGACGCGACTAATATATATCGATGATCTTTGCGAGTTCATGACAATTCGCCAATTGACAGCCGACAAAGATAATTGCACATTACGTGTTAACAACTGACGGTGTATGACCATATACAAATTTGTTGGTCTATAATGTGTATATTATCATGCCAGCATATTTACGGTCCCCAAAATTTATCATATGAGTCATTATAGAAACTTTCCCGGTGTTAGTATTATATTGCAAACAATGTGGCTCAGTGTGGTACCGACAGTACTATGGAAGATGTGATCACGTGACGCCAACCGACCACCCAGGATTGACCGCAGGCCGCTGCAGGATCCGGATGTCAGTGGACACTACCTGTCAATCGCTTTAACAGATAGGGCGTAAGCCGGACCATAAAACCCTGATTAATGCTGACAAGGAGTAATCTTTATCGACAGGCGTTTGACAGGTTCGACAATTACATGGCCACTTCAAACGCATTCCATCTAATCCAGAACACAATGTTCTCCACGGCAAATACCCCTTATCGTAAATCATTATGGACAACGTCTTTCGAATTGCAATGGAATAAGAGAAACGGCAATTACAAATCGCGCGGTTTTCATAGTTTTAATACACGTGTTCATTTGCCCCAGCGCGGTCTTTGACTTGGCGCTATCGGAAAAGATAATATTTGATGACGAATGCCTCCGTTAATAAACCGGTGACATTGTTTGAAGAGGGCACTCGTGATTGACAGCCCGATTGTTTACCGGCTTGTAGATTGATTATGACCAAACATTCGTGGTCAATTAGGCCACAGGACAACGGGATGGGTGGTCAGAAGCCCACTCTGAATACAGACACTATGTAAACATGTGTGTTTGCACTACATTGCCGTGCATTATCTATTCAAGGGTAGTCTATTTACTGACCATTGATACGTAACATGATTTAAATGATTTGCCGACAGGGAAAGACAAGCTGATAATGTTAATTAAACGCATTTGAGGATGCAATTCGAATGACCGCTACATGCTGGGTCATGCAATTACAAAATATCTTGCGCTGAAAGTAATTATATTTTCATTTTGTTGTTTATGTCTGTTAAGTGTCAAGATTTGTTTCACTAAAAAAACGCTGAAACGTTTGTCTTTTATTTGGCTCCATTTGATGGCGTTTATCAAACCAATTATTGTTATTTCATAATTCAGTACCCTACCGTGCTTACGTGTACTTACTTGTAAACAATTGCTGTGTGACTGTTACTCCCTCAATCCAGCCTACCCGTGCAATCATCTGCATCTTGTATAACAGATCCAAATGCAAGGCGGAACATAATGTTTGCATTATATTTGCGACATTTGCGTTTTATGACCGATTTTGTTTCTTTCTGAGAAATCTAAATGTCCATTACATCACACTCACGAGAAAGTGATAAATGGATAAATGCCTCAACCTCCATCTTGCCGGTCGGAGATTAAACGCACAACATATGGGAGATCGGACAGTTACGTTTGATTTATAACCTTAACGAGCTTTCAGAGCTTTGATGGCAGCGATCTTTCGGAGAAATTAACATTTCATATAAGGGCCTGTATTAATTCTGTGGAAATGTATCGCTTTATTGTAGATTTATGTGCGCGGATAATGGGATATGCAGTCACGTTATAAGCGCAGATCAAACGCTATGTGTTGCTCTCAGAAAGCCTGTTACAGCAGCTACTAGTGGTGTGTGTTCGAGACAAGAGGCCGTCAGATTGCCGGATTGCAGCGACGCATTGACACGTTCACAAGTGCTCACTGTTATTTGTCAAATCGCAATTGCGTTTGTCTATTATTGGTATCAGATTGCGTGTTCTGCTTCCGGTATAACGTTCGGTATTCCCTAATAACTGCGGCTGATAAACTCCAATGGTTGAGCCATGTTTTAATCAAATTGATGATACTGTTGGCTATCGTTAACGCTGTTGATGAATATATAAATAATAGAAAGAGAAAGACAGGTCGTGAAAACCAAGAAAATAGCAAAATTATAATGATGATGATGATGATGGGAAGTTGAACGAAGACATTTATATCACACAGTTGCATCAATATTTTTCTACATCGGTTTTTTATTCACGTTCAATTATCAAAAAACGCACAAAAGCTTAGTTTTGCATTATGATAGAAATACTCCACACGCATTAAGCCAACACCCCACATTGTCACTTTATTTGTGGAACATGTCAGCGGGCAGCAATGTGCCTTTGTGGAGTTGACGGTGAATTAGTTTTGTTGTCGATGAAAGGTACTTCGTATGCCGAACAACGTTAGCTCACGTGAACTTGTCTCCCGGAACGCTCGTTATTAATGAAAGGTGTGCAAACGGTCACCGGCGAGAGGCGTAAATATAGACGACCACAGAGCTTGTAGACAGTAATTAATGTGTAAGAGAGAAACTAAATAAAACTGTGACGAATATTTTATAACATGTTCCACCTTTAGATCTTGTGTGATTAATAGTTATTTATGTCACTGTCTGTAAAATGTTCATCTATACTTATTACACGATGAATGATAGCTATTGAGGTGTATCCTCTGAATATCTGAGAGTAATTGAAAACAAAGTTTGCGGACAGAAAAGAAAGATGAATCACAACAGTGACATATATTTGTATAAAACGAGTGGATGTTGACACGGTTTGACGTTAAAGACTTTGACAAACAGTAGACCAGCGTCTCTGTACTATTGATTCCCCCACCCTGGGTGTCGGCCTATACAATGTGCCGTTTGGTTTCCAACAAAGACAGTCGTTTCATTTTATTTACTGTCATTAAATGAGCGTGTTTACCCAACGCGAATTAAACAGCTGTCTGTGATTGCACCAGCACCAATGTCGCCCTTGGTGTGGTCCCAAATCCCCGCCTACCGGATATGTCGACAATGGAAGCGACATTCGTCAAAACGGATATTCAAGCAGTCTCATGACGCATTAAAACAAGAGCACCACATAACGGGTGCCACGCTCGGCTGCGGGTGCAGTTTTGAATAAATGAAAGCTTGACAGATTTTTTTTTAGAAGTCACAGTGACCTTGACCTTTGACCTAGTGACCCCAAAATGTGTGTGGCATGTAGAACTCATCAAGGTGCAGCTACATATGTAGTTTCAAAGTTGTAGGTTGAAGCACTTTGATTTTAGAGCCAATGTTAAGGTTTTAGCACGACGCGGACGGCGGACACGACGAAGGAAACGACGAGCTGGCTATGACAATACCTCGGGTTTTCTCTGAAAACAGACGAGCTAAAAATAAACAAAACGCTTCTTTTATAATTATTTTCCATACCACAGCTAAAAGTAATATCATTAACAAATTGGTGAAGATCAAATTAAAAATTGGCTTCGAGGATCAATTCAATATGGTATATAATGAAATTCCTTCACCCGCTGAAATTACTTTTCGGAAAAACTTAAACCACGCCCGGAAGCCGACATCGGGACAATTAAAAAACATTGCGTTTAAACATTCACACAGTTTCATCATTGCAATCAAGTCCACAATGCTTAAGATATAAAAATAATCATCGTGTTCTTTTTTCACAAAGACATTGACATACGGAGAGTGAAAACAAAAGATGAAAATATCGTTCATTTCTGGAGTCACTCCCGTCAGCGACCCGTCGGCACATAGGGAATATTTTCATAACCGAGCGATGTAGGCCAGGCGAAGAATGAGGCATTTCTCATCTTAGTTTTTGTGTACAGAGGCTCACCCAGTAAGAAAGAAGTCACCGCGAGGATTTTCCATCTCTCCTCATAAATGATTCAACGTTTGCTATTTTCCCTTTAAGATCAAAAGACCAGCGGAGTTTGGTAAGATTATATATCACTTACGTCTAAGAGCGGTGTTTAAAAACAGATTCAGTTTGACAAGTTTTAAATATGTCTGTCAAACATATGACAAACAACTGAACTTCAAACGCTGTTGAACATATACAACGACCGATTTATAAACATTACGAAGATCTGAGTTGAAAGCGCTACTCGCCTGTTCTTTTCATCTTAAAAACATATGGCCATCAAATTTAATTGAAAATGCGCGTTCTATTTTCGCCTCGATTATACACGAGATTTGTATTTGCGTCAGAGCGAAAAAGATTTCAAAGAGGGGAGCTGCTGTAATAATGATTTCTTATGTTCTCTACAATATGCACATTATAAATATTTTTAATTTATAGATCTATGTTGAAAACGTATTTTGCTCGTCAAATTAAATTTAATGATCTATGCTGAATTGAAATACAGCTTTTCAAAGACAGTTTGAATAACGGCTATTATTGTCTATGGGATCAAACCTGTAAACGAATAATTTAAATATGATTTTATGTAGTCTTCACAAAGAAAATTGATAGCGACGCAATTTATTAGACAAATAAGCAAGGATGGTTTATGCTTCACTCCTATGTAAGACCACACAGCGTTAAGGGAATTAGTTGAACGTTACATGTAATACAGCGTCCTATAAGGTCTCTCAATTCACTGAAGACAGGTAAAGATAATAAAACTTATTATTATCATGCAATAAAACATCGTGTGGTCAAAGGGAGATAATTTTACTACTGAATGAAAGCAAATAAATAGAAGAAGTAAGAAGATGAAAAATGTATGGTCCAAGGGACGCAATTAACAACAGAAAACGATAGATAGAGAATCGTAAAGGACAATTTTGGCCGTAGAAAGTATTTATGGATTTAAGACCAATAGAGATCAGAAACATATCACGACAGACCATACGCGTTAAACACGTGTTATAATTCTACAAACTGGTACTGCATATGTACTGCATATGCATGGCTCCGTATGGGCGTTCAGATCGGTGACTCGTATCGTCAAATGACAACATTATCAATCTATTCCGAATATATTTGCAGTACGTATTACAAGACGAAAAATCAGCGCCACAAGAGAACATTAAAATATGCACAAATGCCAATAAAACGAATGTTTAATGTTATACTTATTCATAATTTTTTGCACAAGATCTAGTTGACAATGAAAACGTGAGATTTACACAATGCATGCGTGTATTTGCCAGCGTTCCTTGTTCAAAATAACCAAGCTGTTTTATGTTTCCTCTGTAAAATGTACACTACTAAGCCCACGTGGTTGCCTACGTATTCAAAATATCCCCGATTAAAATAATACAGCTATTCAATAGATCTCCTATAAAAATATAATAGGTCCCTGACTAAAAGACAGTTATTCAATAGGCCCCCATTCAAAATATAAACAGCAATTAAATATGTTGTCCACTAAAACTACAAACAGTGATAAAATAGGTCCCCAGATAAAAATAACAAGAGATGTGTTCGTCCGAAACCCTATTGCGCCGCTTTGAACATTTTTTTTTTTTTACATTTGACCTTGAAGGATGACCTTGACCTTGAACTTCCACCACTCAAACGTGCAGCTTTATGAGATGCACATGCATGCCAAATATCAAGTTGCTATCTTGAATATTGAAAAAGTTATGGCCAATGTTAAAGTTTTTTTCGGACGGACGGACAGACTGACTGACATACTGACTGACGGACAGTTCAACTGCTATATGCCACCCTACCGGGGGCATAAAAACAATTATTATTTAGGTACCCGCTTTAACTACAAACAGCATTAAATATGTCATAAAATATGTCCCAGTTTAATATATCAGCCTCGTTTCAGTATGTCCGCTGTTTTAAGTATAGCCACTAGAGGGTATTCTATAGTTCAGCTGAAAATAAAGTTAACTGTTCAATGTTTGAAATATATAAAGATGTTCTACTGCTGCATGTTTTTCTTGACATAAGATTAGAATATATGTAGGCTTAAGGCAAAATGGTTTTTTATGAGGTACAAAGAACACAAATAAACAAAACATGCAATGTATATAAATAATTTGCAAGAAACATGTCAAAGATCAGTTTGGTGTCCAAATTGACAGTGTTAAAAACGCTGAACATTACTCACAATACACACGCGTATGGCACAATGATAAAAATGAATCAAAGGATATTGCAGACAGCATGTCAACATGCACAGTTGTTTTATTAGCAACTGATCACATTTAATAAGGCATTCACATCTTAAATAAAGTTGGTTTTGAGATTAATAACGATTACATTGGTGATGTAATACATAAACAAGAGGGCCATGATGGCCCTGAATCGCTCACCTGACTCATTAAGATCAGATGAAAACTATGACCTCTATTGTCTACACAATGTTTTTCTATGATTTGACCTAGTGACCTAGTTCCTGACTCTAGATGACCCAAATACAATCCCAATCCAGATTTCATCAACATAAACATTCT